>NW_013667092.1:41112-61044 GCF_000517525.1 Limulus polyphemus
ATCAGTCACAAGAACGTTGAATCTGAATCACTTGAAAAAAACACAGGGGTGCTTAACTTTTTTCCAGGTGTATATATGCAGCATAATCAAGAAGGATCTCTGTCTAGAAGTCATAATGCACACAACATGTTTCCACAACATAGTTGTTCAACCGTTGCATACATACCTCAAGCAGCTGGAGAATGAAATGGTATTCATGCTACTTCATACAAGACACACCCATGATGTCGCTGAATGTAACACCTATGGATGTCTGTACAATCACTGTTGTCCTTATACACTTTGAAAAGCTACAACTTATGGAAAGTTGGGAGGAATGGTGTGCTTTAGACATGACAACCTTATAGCAGAGCCTTTTGCAATGGAAACTACATTTCAAAGCTATTGTCAAGGTTCACAGTCATCAGATCTAGAGGATGACTGGATGTGACAACATGGACCAAAGATGTGGTGAGGCTCTAAAATTTTAATATTTGTAGCAGCTCAACATTTTAAAAATATCTACTCCTATAAAACTTTAGACAACATAATGAATAAAACACTTTATTACAATCTTAAAATTAACTCCATGTTTTGGTGCTCTTAGAGCACCATCATTATAGTGCTGCAAGTTTAACATCCTTATTAAGTTGTGTAATCTTTTATATTAAGTTGCATAAAAGACAGTTTGTTTAATATCCACTCATGTCCTCACATACAAATAACCTTTCTTCCTGCTGAGCACACATTCTGTACTGGTAAATTAAATTTAAATAGCTCAATTCAACTCTACAGTTTAATATCTAATTGAAGTATGCAGGAAAAGAAAAACAATATGAAGTCTTAAATACATACTTAATCTAATAAACAAATTATATATGTATAGAAGTGAAACATGCATTTCAAGGTAGAATTACTACCAATGTAAAAGTTGAACACTATAGTTACTAATTCATAAAAAAATAAAGGAGGAGACAGAATAAATGCAAAACAACTGATCTGGCTTTTATTTATGGGCTTATAAAATCAGAAACTGAATAGCGTGCGAGATATTCTTACTACTACTGCTGCACATATCTGTATGGTTAAACCATAAATCTATTATAATAATACTCAGTTTTTGTATCTCCTGAAAATGTGCACATACACCATACTATCTGAATGAGCATGCATGTGCACTTCCATTTCAAAAGATGTGAACAAAAAGTGGATGTAAATATACTTTAGTAGACATTTTGTACAACATATAAAAGCTTAAGGATTTTTAAAAAGGTCTAATGTTAGGTCATAGAATAACATTACAAGTTTATTTACTGATACTATTAAGTATGATAAAGTTTATCCCTAATTAAATTAAAGCAAAAAAAATGTACACAAGCTAGTGTTTATTTATCTCTATCGATTACAGATCATACTTAATAAAGGCCTAAGACAAGAGGACTTATAGATTTTGGTGTCTGCAATTAGAATTCTTTTGTATTATTCTAGAAATCTTGTATTTAAAGAAGTACTGTTGCAATAAAGATACTAATTTGACCACAAATGTTTTCCTGGTCTCTGCTGGTGTTCTTATAACCTGTAAATATTCTGTTATGGTATTTCTCTTAAATACTTTTATGGCTTTCAATGAATTCATTTACTTCTTTCCTGAAAATAATGCCCCTATAATACACCCAAAATTATACTTTGTTTGCAAATTTAAGAAATACTATAAATATTGTATATTCCTCTAGATAAGATTGTTTTGTTGTATCACTTGCTTAAGCTCACCCAAGTCACCATCACAAACCTAAATATTTCCAGTTATACCAGAATAAAATTGTATACACACACACACAAACACATTTACAGACTTGAAGTAAAAATGGCATGTTTTCAATTTTTGTTCACTTGATATAATCAATGAAATTTACAGTATAAAAAAAATAAAATGTTAAATTATTTCCTGAGTTCTTGTTGTTCTTTCCATAATTTTAGTCCCCCAAATAATGTTGCCAGTACTTCAATCATGTTTAACATTTGTTTGTTTTGGATATCTGCACCAGAAGGAAAGTAGCTAATTAACAATGTCAACTGCCAACTCTTGAGCTAATCTAATCAGATAATAAGACCTGACTATGTGGAGCATGATTTCGTAATAACAGGATGTGAATTACGGCTCCTCTAAATCACAGTCTGGCATCAGTCCACATCTAGCTTCAGTTTGTTCTTACGTTGCTACTATAATCAAACAGACCACTTTTCAGCTAGAATCTATTACAACTTTTGTTAGTTTTGATGAGCATATATTTATGTGGACTTAACGTGCTGAGATTTTATAGTAATTACAAGCAGAATAATTTTGTTAATATTGCAATAATTATAAAACTTAAAGCAAAAGTGTGTGTCTGTTTATAACTGGACAATTATTGAAACCGATTCTCAACAAACCTGGTTTCAGAACTGGCTCCCTGTGCACTGAACAGGTAGGTCAGCAAGATGTAAAGTATAACAAAGTTTTATCCAAAAATAAAAGTAAGCTATTTTTAAACTAGGAAAATTTAACTAGTTTGAGTTAATATTGTTACTAAAAATTAAGAAATAGGAAATTTGATTATTTTATCTTCTAAAAGTGGACATCAGAAACCGTTGATCTTTAACTATAAATATTAAGTATTGATTTATTTATTTTTTTACCAGGTGCATTTTTGCATTGTATATAAATTAAGCAAGAAGCTTTACTGGAATGATTCATCTTAATTTTGACAAATGTCCATCTATCATTTCTGGTTGATTAAGAAAAAATATGCTGAAATTAGAATTATTACCTGTAATTCAAAGCTTAAACAAATACTGACTTAAATTGCTAATCTTGTTGTTAATTATACATATACATGAATTGGTACGAGTCATTTGATAGAAACTGTGTATTGGTGCTACGTTGTAAAAGGAGGGTGTGTTAATTGCTGTTTCCAAGTTTTGAATTTCCAGCCAAGACAATATTAACAAAAAATATAAAGAAATTAAACAAGATTAAATTCATATTTTGAGTCTATACTTTGCAACAAAATTTACTTAATGCAAAACTGCAGAGGGATGGGCATGGTCTTATGGTTTGTGAATCTAAGGGTCTATGGTTATGGTCAAAGCTATTTGATTAGAGCAGCCCACCAGTTGCAGGTGGGGTGCTATTGGTTAGCTGCCTTCCCTCTAGTCTGTCAGTTCCAAATTACGGACAGCTAGTGAAGATAACCAGGATGCAGCTATACACAAGAACTAAGTTGAATGCAGGAGATTAATGCATTAAAAAGACTAGCTTAAGTACTAGATAAAACAATTTTGGTATACATTTATTTAGTCTATGCAAAAGTTAGGTATTTATGTTTATTATAGTATTTCTTGAATATAAACTTACCATTGTACAACCTACTGCCAGTATTTAGTTAAAGCCATGACAAATTTTTTTTAAACTTCACAGTTAGTAAGAACATTTTCTTGTAAGGACTCAAATTTAACTATACACTAGCAGCAGAATTAGCTGGTTTTCATTCATTAACGTTTTTTACTGCTTTATTACACGAGAAAGATAAAAACCTTTCTCTTCATTGAATCCCATGTCTTAAGCCTCATTTATCAAATTAGGTTGGTAGTAGCATAACTGTCTTGTGCATTCTTTATGTAAATGTATGAACAAAGTTACAGTAATGAGCATACTTAAAAACTTTTACTCAGTAATAGTTAAACTTGAACAGAATGATAATACTTAAACAATTTTTAGACAGCCATGTTTAAATAAAAAGAGAAGGCAGATTAGGTAATGTTTCCTCTGAAAATATTTCTTTGAAAGTATGTGAAAGGAATAAGAAAGTATTCATAAACAAGTTTTGAGTTGTTTTTCTTTAGTTTATAACAGAAATTATAGAACATTAATCAAATCTAAAACAGATAATTACCATTTCATTATTTGAGTAATTAAATAACAGAGACAGGACAATGTATTTTTATAAACAATAAAATTGTTATTTTCTTTCCTGTAACACAAGTCCACTGTTTAAAAAAAAAGTTACAGTTTGTGTAGCAGAAGCACATACTGCCTAGATTTAACATGAAATTTCTTTGTACAATCTTAAAGATGGTTACACACACACACACACACACATTTAGTTCCTCTGTTCACTCTTAATAAGGTCCTACAAACTAACAATAAAATTATATTCAGACATATTAAATACATTTAGATGTACAAGGATTTAGTCTGCTCACTCTGTATTCATACCATCAAATCTTAAACAGCACACACATATCATCTGTTTGATAAAAATAGATTTTCAGCAAATAAATTTTGTATTTGAAAACCAACAGAATGAAACTTCTAACTTTTAATTTTTGATCACATTAAAATTCAGATGAATCTTTTAATTAAAAAAAACATTTGAAAGAGTCATGTTAATAAATTATTTACATTAATAATGTTAGAAAGCTACAAGTTTGGATATGACCATATTCAGAATGAAAGCAACATAGCTATCATGGCATAAAAGTTTCCACCTAATTGAAGATTCAATTACTGGTTTCGTTAAAGCAATTAATTTTTTTTACCATAAACTATCTACTCTGAGATTTTGATAAATAACTTCATGTATTTATGGTTTAATTTATAAACTTATTTAAGATGTCAAGAATTCTCACAACAAATACTAAATTTTATATACTTTTCCTGATTTGAGAATCAAAAATGTATATTAAAAATATCCCCTTTTACATTTTGCACTTATAAAGCCATCAATAAAAATCCCCATAAAACGTACTCAACTTAAATTTGACAGAATTTCATCTTCCTTAATTCACATTACGAACTTGATGATGTGGTATTCTTGATTTGTATGTCAATAACTTCATAAATTTTGTTATTCATGTTCTGCTATATTTGGAAGAAATTAAATCTAAGGAACATAATGAGATAAATCCTGAACTTGTTTTTAAAACAGAAGTTTCAACAATGAACAACTACTAATTCTTAGAGAATGCTACAAAAACTGTTAATAAAATACATAATGTTATTGTACTAATACTAGTAAACTGTTTAGCTTATATTTTGTGTTAATTTTATACAAAGGCCTTTATTACTGTGGCAAACACACACAAACAAACAATGTCTTAAGTAACAAGGATTTGTTACTTGCACATATAAAAAACAGAAAGGCCAGTTTATTGTAGAAACATTGTACCTAATATGTTACATGATATCTAAGCATGGGATCACGTATACTAGCTTCATTAATTGTCACTAAATTTGCATTTTTCTTTTATGCTTGTTTCTAACTATCTAGTAATTGAACCTATATTCCTAGGAAATTAAATTTATGCATAATGTTTGGTTGTTTTAACTATAACATTATTTCTTTATACCTGAAAATATTTTTTTTTTTTACATTTAGTACATGTTTGCCAGAATATAATAATATTCTATTTCTTTTGGAACATTGAATTTTCTTTGTTTACTTTTAGTATTTTACTCAAATTTACTTTAAATAAATCTGGAATCCAACTGTTAAAATATAAATTTGTAAATATTTAATTGTGATACACTTCATATTCATTATTATTAAGTACTAGTGTATCACAAAAAGCAAGTTGATATTTCCAAGCCAACTTAAGATATTTATAGGGTGGTTTACATTTTGAGACTTACCAAAGTTGACACGAGTTTCTGTAACATATTTTCAATAATATATAGGCTTGAAGCTCAATGGGCTAATTTCCAATCACTGTTTTCCATAAAGGCAGTAGATGGTGCTAACCTTGAGCTCATTGCAGTTCCATCAATTTGATCATGTATATTGTTATTAATTAGCAAATGAGATTCCTTGGTAGTAAATCCTAGTAATTACTGGAGAAAAATGTATCTTGAAAGGCTTACATCTTCACTTTGATATCAAAGGTCAACCATTAATTTTAATGCATCTTTCTAGGGAATGTTAGTGTACAAATATTCTAGGTCAAAACTTTCACGTTACATGTTCTTACCAAATTGCAAGTTTTTCATTTTTTTCAAATATATAATGTTCTAAAGACTTAACCAAAATAACTGCTAATTCCCGATTATATGTCTCCATGTTAGAAACTACTGATATAACCAATCTTTATAATTTTAGGGACTACTTACAAAATATCTGAATGACCACCCAATATATGGTATTAAATGTAATTATTTGGACAACATTAACAGTTTTAAACAAAATTTTATATTTGAAAACATAAGTATAATATTAACAACAAAATACTAACTGTAAAAAAAAAAAAATTATACGATATTTCTAGAAACTTTTCATAAATTATTTAAGAGTTATTTAAACCTCACAATAGATGACAATGTTTTTTTCAGTAATAATGACGGTGTTTCATAGATAAAAACACTTAAGGTGATATGTGAATTTAAATATCTTCTATGTAACTTTAGGTTTATAGGTTCAACCACTAGGTGGTTAGAAACACATAAAAAATATGCAAATTTACATACATAGTTAATAAACAGTGAAAAATTACATTAAAATTAACTTTCTTTAATATACAAATGGCTCCAGATTCATTAGAAACCTGTTTTATATTACACTAAATTTCACACAAAAAACATAGGTAGTAGTTAGTCAGTAGGTTGCCAGACTGACTTGTAGAAACATTAGCGTTTCTTACCTCACAAAAGAAGAATGTTAGTAATACCCCAGTCATGCTGGAATGACATGAAAATACCCGTTTCAATACTTTGTCATGAAAAAGAAATTATCTTCAGAAACAATTTGTATAGCCCTTTGAAAAGTAACATAAACGGAACAAAAAATTAGAGGTGAAAAAAAAAACCTTAGAAGTTATTTCTAGTAACAAAAATACAACAAATGTGAGGGTTGTAAAACTACAGTTTAAAAGTTCTTTCTAATTTGTTTATAATTGTGTGTCTAGGATTTTTTCTCCAGTAAGGTCAAAATTTTCATAATAATAATAATAAGAAAAAAAAGAAAACTTAAGGAAAAATATATAGATATACTTTGTTTTTATGTTAGGAACACTTCACTTAGTGAATTTTGAACAATATTGTTGAACCAGAAACCTCACGAAATGTAGATAATTTCCATTTTCACTGCCCTTTTTATGTGCCTAGTATATCAACTTTTTTAAAATTCAAATCTTTATAAAAAAAAAAAGTTCACAACAGTCAGATGCAAAATCTTTATAATTTTAAATATACGTATCACTGCAATCCAAAATACATTCCAGAATTGCATTTTCATGCTGTTAAAACACTGCAGTACCTCTTGTTAGTTTGTTTAGTATTCTAAACATAATTTATTTAAAACAAAATTTAACTTAAATAACTGGCACAATGACAGTCAGTTCTGGCTTCTCTGCAGTTGTTCAAAACAAAAATGTCTTGTAGTAAGGACTCCCTTCTTACTGTCTAAAAAGAACACAAAAATAACAATTGGTAAACTACTCAAAGATTATGACTTAAAAAAAACCAACTTTTGTTTAGAACTAGTCAGCTTGTAATGGCTTGTCTGTCATCATCAGAGCTGCCTCCCATTGTTATGTGATACCGATTTGGGGAAAACATGTCTTCTTCATCGGACACTTCATACCTAAATTAGAGAGAGAGAGAAAAAGGCTTAAAGAGAAATTCAACATACCACCAGTTAAAGTTTTTGCTATAATTTAAATACTTATAAATGCTACAATATGCAGAGTAAGGCAAAAAATTACTATTCAGTTGGTACTAAAGAAAATGTTACAGAATAATAGTTCGAAATTAAACAATGTTCTTTATGGAACAAATTTGTAGTCACTTTTTTCTCACCCTGTATACACTTATCAGTTTGTTTTTTGTTTTTGTTTTGGGGGGGGGGAGCTAGTTACTCTGGTAAAAATAGATTTAATGAAAAAATTATTATACATTAGAATGCCATTGCTGAAACTATATCCTAACTCAGTTGTGATTTACTCTTTATTAAGTATTGCAATCATAAAACAATAGGTTATGATATTTATTAAACATAAATTGTTTAATGTGTTGTAGTAAAAACATTGATCAAAAAGTTTGGTTTAAATTACTTTTACCCTAAACATTACTTTAAAAATAACATAAAATACTGTTTACTTTTATTTATTTTCCCATACCATGGTTTCTCTGTTCTTTCAGGTCTTACTCCAAATTTGGTCTTCTTTACCTGTAGATAAGATAATTAGAGAAATATTAAATATGGTCAACAATGTATGCATCCAATGATATTTCATTTTAATCCTTTTTTTTAAGTGATGACAAAAAATAGAAACATCAATGTAAATAAATATATAAATTGGAAAAACTTGTACTTTTAGAAATGAGGTTAAAAATAACAAGTATTTCTTATTCTCCATTTTACATCAAAATACTAGTAACACACAGCATTTTGTTTTTATAATGCTTTCCTCATCCAGTAAAGTAGTGTGTAATAATAATTACAGACTAAAAACAAACGAATTGGCTGGACAAGGAAATAAAAAAACATTTTGTAGTACCTTTTAATATTTATTCACAGCTCAATGACAAAAGTCACAAACATTTTTTACAATAAATATAATAAGTCCTAAAATCCTATATGATAAATTTAAGTCTTAAGTTCAATGAAATATGCCAGGAATGCCAAAAAATTAAGATTTCTTGTATATTCTCATTTAATTTCATTATTACAAAAGCAAAAGATGTAATATCTATATCCTATAACCTAAGTGCTTTCAAAATGTGAACCTTTCAAAAGTGTTTGGGTTATAGAATATCATATCTTTGTGTTAAATTGATTTTTTAAACTTGTCTTTCTAACATCACCAAAAGAAAAACAATTTGGTATAACCTGGATGATGTCAAAGTTTCTGATGATAGAGAGAAACCTCATCCTAGACAGTGGAACTGTTTCAATTTATTAACACAGCAAAAAATTCACAGGCTTGTGGAGTAACTGGAGAAATGCTTTTTTTTTTAAACAATATTAATGAAGATGGCTAGACTTGTGTGCTAATGTAGTATCAACCAAACAGAAAATAGTCTTTAAATTTCTTCTGAATAAAAAGTGGGTACACTCCTCACTTTGAAAACAAAACTTAATTTTTTTTCTCTATTCCCAAGTAAAACAATAAATATACAAGAAAAACCTTTCATTATGTTACAAGAGTTTTAACCACAGTTAGAGGATATCAATTTGGAAAAATTCTTCTTGACTGATAACTGTTGAAACTCGGTTATTGGTGTGCAAGACATTATGTTAAAAGGCATTAAAAAACTTCTGTATACCATTTAATAATAATTAAGTGTTTAAGTATGAACAAAAGCTATTAATACAATGAAGATACATGGTATTAAATGTCTCACCTAGGTTTAATTGAATTATGGTAGCATAGAAACTTGGTCATTTATCTTTTTTTTATTCATACAATACATATTACTTAGTTTTTCTTAATTATAAAACATAAGTTATAAATTACATTCTTTTATGATGTTCCTGTAATAACACAAGGTAAGATACTTAGATGTGCTGCTTATTTTATAACAATTAAAAATAGATTATTAAAATGCTTTTTAAGTTGATTGAAATAAAAGTTTCACGTTTCAGACGTAAAAAAGGTGAGATTTTTCGGTTTTTTTAAATATAAACTTGAATGAATAAATTTAACATCAAAATGCTTCACAGAAAGTAACTTTTAGCAAACCTGAATATTATATACTTTCATGAAGCTACCATGTCTTTACCTTAATTTCTTTTCTATGCTCTGGTTCTGGGGAGTCACTGTTCTTTTCTTGATCACTTTCATGTCCAGTGGACAGCACCTTCTCTGCATTATCTGTCTTAGGAACCTGGGTGATGTCCACTATAGCTGCTGTCTTTACCTCCATGGGTTCCTTAATGGGGACAGTAGTAAGAGAAGTAGATGATTCACGGTTGACAATTTCTTCTATCTTGCCAAGGTGATGAAGATGTCTTGTGCTTTCGGTTTTTGAAACATCACTTGGAGGTGACAGAGCACTTTCTGTTTTAGAAACCTCACTTGGTGCAGGTGATTGTCGTCCAGCTGTAGAAGAATCTGGAGTTATTAGAAGTTCTGATGAGGCAGAAAAAGCTTTTCTTAAAGGGAATTCTGAGGACTTGTCATTATCTTCAGAATGAGGAGGGGATTCTACCCAAGAGGCTGAAGATGCTGGGCGAGACAAAGAATTATTTTTGGAAGAGACACTGAAAGACTGTTGAATATGACAGTCTTGCTCATGTATTGTTTGTGAAAATCCAGGTGCAGAAGGAGAGGTAGTGGTTGGCATCTTGGAACGTTTCTGGCCTCGCAGAACTGTTGCCACCAGAGGTGTTGTATCACAGGTCGAAATAACTTCCAAAGGTTTTCTCAATGGCCCTTGTTCAGCAAAGGTCAAAATCTCTGTTTGATTTTGAATATCACCATCACTTCCTTGTGTAACTGGTGGGGCAGGTGGTGGTTCACCACGAGGAGGGAGTAACACTGATGGTGTTGGAAGTTCTTCTAATCTTAAAAGCTGGGAGGGTGGATTACTTATCTCAGTTGGCGGCACACATCCTATTCTATTATTCTTATCTTCTAATGAAACATCAAGAGAATGTTGCTTACAAGTGCTTGTATCTTCTGTCATTTGGCTATGTGATGAATTTTTTAAACCTGATTTTTCCTTTGAAGAATTACTTGCCCTGGCATCTTGACTAGAAAGATTTGACAAGTCTGGCACATTCAAATTATCTTTACCTTCACCTGGACCAGCAGATCTAGAATACATTTCTCGAAACTCATCTGCTGAGATTTCATCTAGTTTCTTTGGTGATCGAGATTTGTGTTTTGATGCCCATCTACCTTTCAGTGAGAATTTTGACAGGAATCCTTTCATTTTAGCTGTGCTACCCTGAGTTCCTGAGTGTACTGTCCCTTCAGAGTTTAATTCAACCACAGAAATGGGCTGATCCTGAACAGACTGATTAACCCTTGTAGGAGGAGGTTTCACTTCACTTGACCCCTGATCGCATAGTCTCCATCCAGTTTTCCCTGGTCTTTGTAATGGCTGAAGACTGTAATGATGGGCTGGCAGTGAGAATGATTTTACTTTGGTTTCTCGGATCAGATCAGGTTCAAGATATCTTGAGCTTTTTACATCGATACTCTTGACTTGAGTCTCCTGTGGTGAAGGGACATCAGACACTCTATGCTTAATCTCTTCTCCAGCAGACAAGTTTAATTTCCAGACACTTCTTTCATGAGATAAAGTGGAGGGATTATGATGGTGTTGAGATCTTGAAGAATAATTTAACTTTTCTGTTAATGCACTTTCCTGAGTTTCATTTGGACCCTGTTTTTTTTCTTGGCTATTTGATGAAGTGACATCTCCAGAAGAGGATCTTTGGTGTGCAGGTATAAGCTTCTGTTTTGAAGTAGAAGAACAAGACCTGTAATCCTTTTCTGACTGCACAGAGCTGGAGGAACTGTTTCCATTCTCTTTCTTTTCTATTCTACAACCTTTGATATTTTTAGTTTTTTTACCAACTTTAGAAATTTCTTCATTTTCACTACTGGATGGTTCTAAGACTTCTATTACTGAACAAGTTTTTCCTTCCTGCCGTAGTTCAGGATTTCTTTCAAACAAAGATTGGAGACTTGTGTCCTCAATCTCTTGTAATGTTACTTTGGCACCAGATGAGGAAGATGAAGATTTCATTGGAAAAAATGGTTTCTTATTATCTTTTATCTGCTCCTTTCCATGTCTGCTTTCTTTGTGAGAATTCACTTTTAACCTCTCTCTGTTTGGACTGTTGGTTGATGCCATATCAACATCTAGTATGCTGCTTAATGACCTGGAATTACGTGGAGTCCAAGGGTTACTGGTTGAACAATATGAAGTTGATGATGTTGGTAAGTCTAAATTCTGTACACTTTGTACTTCCTTATGTAACTGAAAATCTTTATGCTTATCTTCTTTTTGTGACTGAAATGTTTCAATTATGTTTTGCTGTTCTTCTTCTTCACTTATCAAGCTATCAAAAGAAAGAGTGCTCTCAGAAGATGACATTATCCTTGTGGCTATTCCTAACGTTGGACTGCTCAACTTGGCAAGAATTTGAGCAAAATGTGACCTTGAAATGAAAGAAAACAAATGACTATATTGATCCATTATTAAATATAATATACATATATAAATGTAAGAAGGTTCAAAATTTTTGTTAATATGTTGATTAACTTATAAATTACCAGCAATTTTATACTAGTGAATGGCTTTAATACACATGCAGGTACATTAAATATTCTAGTCAAGTCCTCCCCCTCCATTTAGAAAATACATGCATGAAATTAAGAAAATCTTAAACTTTACTGGCGTTTTATCTATATTTTCAACTCTTTGTTTGGATGGTACTTTCAGCATTTATTTTCTCACACAAAAGGAGAAAAAGTGAAAAAGAATTGGGTTAATTATAATAATTCAAATATCATGTCCCAGATAAAATAAGCCTTAAACTATTTTCGTGGGATTTTAATACTGCACAAGATTAAAAATAGTGATAATCCAATTATTTCTTTTAATAATCCAACATTTAATTTAGAAAGAGTAACTTAGGAGCTAGTTAATTTTTTTTTTTTAACAGATCTTTCCTACACACCTGAGTAAAACTGTTCATACCCACAAATATCTCTTTGCAACTTACAATAAATTAAAGGTTATGTTTTTCAAACTTTTAAGTTAATAATAAAATTTATCTAATTTACCTCAAAATATCTAATGGTAACCTTTTCTCCTCCAGCCCTTTATTGGGTCTCATCCTCAGTCTCCTCCACCTCTCTTCTGCTATCTGAAGTCTTGTTTCTTCTGTAGGCAGAATGTATGTGAACCATCTTCTAAACTCTTCTTGTACTAATCCTTTACACACAGACATATTTTTTTCCACTTCTTCAGAAATGTTCCTGAAAAAAAAAATATATATATATATTTTTAACAACTAACATATCACAGTTCAAAGTATAGCAACCTGTATATATGAAAAAAAAATGCTCAACAAGAAAATCAGATGAAAAATATAAATGACAATTGTAAGGCTACAGTATAACAGTAACAGTGAAAGATGGTGATTGGTCTAGAGACTTTGTGAATAGAGGGTGTATGACATTATTATATATGTAAGTTATCACACAAAATGAGGCTTGCATGAGGTTAAAGTTGCAAATAAGTGGGAGTAGTATAGAGGAATTAACAATAGGTTTTATTTTAGCACAAACAAGAGATATAGTTTCTGGTTATAGTAAAGGTATAATATCACATTCTAATTTAACTAAATTAAAATTTTCCTTTTTAAGTGACCACATAAAATAAGAAAATCTAGTAACCTAAATATTTTGGAAAATAACACTTTTTTTTTTATCATGTTATCTTTGATGAAAGTCTATTTTGGGTAAGTGAGTTTCTTTAATTAAGTTGTCATTACTTTTGTGACCTTTTATCTTTTTTTTTGTTTTTCAAACATAACCCCAAAAAACATTTTGATCTATCCCCTCCTTTTTTTTAATGTACATGTCTAAGAGGTTCATGAATATGATTGGCAGGTATCTAAACCTTATATGTAAAGAAAGTGTGAATTTATGACCCACTCTCCCACACTTTTTGACTACTAATCTTTTCCACAACATTAATTATGTTATGCTTTTGCCTGATATAACATTCAGTGTAAAGAATTAACTAAAAACACTGGTTGAAATAGCTCATTTTCAATGTATCATACACACTACAGCAGTAAATATTGGGATCAACAGCAGTATTAATGGAATTTTTGTTTACTTTTATTTTTTGTGTTTAAGTCATATTACTAAAGACCCTATAATCAACAAAGACAGCAAATTGGTGCATAAATAGTTTAGAAAATGAGTTTTTAAAAAAATAGATGGCATTCATGGACCCCCATCGGTAATTTTGGGATAAAAACAAAAATACACAAAAATTCATGGTTTGATATTGCTACAACACAAAATTATTATATACATAAACATTGCATATTTTTTAAACACCAAAACTCATATCCGTTTAGTAAAAAATTTGCTCACCCTGAGTTCTTAGGTTCTTTAGTTAGTTTTCCATTTCTCTCATCCTTTCCATTCCCCTCTTCTAATAGACTTGTATCAACTGGGTCCTGGTCTTTGTATATTATTCTAAAGTTCTCCAACATATCTCTTTGTTGTTTGAGGAAATGTTTGGATAGGTACAATAACTGAAAATAAAATATAAATATATTTTATTAAATATAAATATTTTATAAGTCAATACCACTTAGCTGACTTGAGTTCAAAGTGCTTGAAAATCTATCAATTGTAAAGCATGTTCACTCCAAACACCTTTAATAAACTAGTTCCACTCTAGACTGACTTCACGTTTACAGGAACAGTGTACCATTTTAAATACATATATTATAAATTAATTTTGACTCCAACTCTGTATTCTCTCAACAACAACAGTTTCAAACCAACTCAAATAAGTAGGGTATCTGGAAAGTATTGACAATGCACCTAATCTTAACTTGCCTTCTGTAGAAAATAACAAGTTTTTGCCATCATTAATTAATACAGGAACTATATATGCATAAAAAGGGTATAAAAACATTCAGGGTATGGGAAGGATAAAGTAATTATAAATAATTTTAATTCCCCACAACAAAGACAAAATCAACTGATGAGCTGATAAACAAAAGATTAAATTCCATAAGTAAATAAAGTAGAGTTAATCTACAAATGAAGTAAAAGAAAGAATCAGAAATAAAATTGCAAATAATGTAACATATTTTTTTTAAATGAACAGTGACATACTTTTTGTACAGTATTATATTTATTTATGGTACAAATATGACACTACAGTACGAACATGTTAAGATGAAGTTTTTTGATAATTATTAATTACATCCTTAACTTAAATCTGGAAATACATAATAAAAACATGGCAAAGGTTTACATCATTAGAAAACTATCCCTATCATCATGAACCTAATAATTGAACTTTCACGTTTAGAAATTATGCATGAAGAAGACATAAGGTCCCTCCCTGGGGGTAGGGGGTTACATAGGAATGTCACTCTGAAGGGGGGGCCCTAAGGGCATATGCCAGGTTTGGTGGCAATAAATCCAGCAGCTTGACAGTTATAAGCAAATGCATACAGACTTTTGTCAAACAACAGTTTAAAATAAGTAAGCTATCATTAAGTTTATTTCAGTCACCATTTGTGATATCACAAGGAATAATTTTGCAAAATGTTCTTACCATACAGATTACAGCTGAAAACTGAGTTGAGAAGTTTACTTAAATTATAGTAAATTAATACTGAACATTTTCACTCTAAATACTGATGTTGTACTTAAGTGATTTATGTGTTTGCACTTAACCCATTTACTACAACTGCTCTAAAAGCTTGCAGAATTTTTGCAAGCCATACATTGTTTACGGCACACTTGCATTCAACTGCCAGAGGTGGTTAAGGACATTTTACAACTGATTCATTTTACACAAGGTTTCTAATTTTTAAAATTCATATAAATGATAACTGAATACAGAGTTATAATAGTTTGAATTTAATAACTTCGATTTTAAACTAATAATTCAAGCTTTGAAGTTTTTAAAATATTTCATTTTTACACAAAATAACATCACTATTTGATATCTCTAATAAATTAAGGAAATTGTTTGTTTCTGCAAAAATACTAAAAAAATTTACTTTTATGTTTGCTAATTTTATAGTTCTTGCACAGTGTTTCCACATATTAAAGTTACAAAGATAACAACCCACCACCAACAATTTGGTTACTCTTGTCTGATAAATTAACAAGATTTGACCACCACTTTTATAGCACCAACAAGGTCCAAACAAAGAATCCTCAGATTCACAATTTAGTACTGCTATGCAATACCTGGCCCAAAATTACACTTAGCTAAAACAAAAAAAAAATCTGAGTCAGATATATTTTAAAGTTATAGAAATAAAAGACATCATAAAAATGTACATACTACTTACCTCTTTAAACTGTGACTTCAATTCCATATGTTCTGAGAGTAAACTAAATGCAATAAACAAAAAAAACTTCAAAAACTGTTGCAAATACAAAATAAGTGTTTTTAACATAAGCTTGCTTCTCTGTGTCAGCTATTGAAATTTACATGCAAAACTTCCTGTTGGTAAAAATGTATTCTCAATTTTCAGACAAAACATAACCTTGCTTCATAGTGTCTGAAAATCATGTTTTATTTTGTTTAATGGCATAATTTAAGCAAATATTATTTTTAATACACATTCACTTTGATTCAAAGTTACTTTTCGCACATGCAGTGATCATATCAACTTATTTGTGCCTAATCATTATTGGTCCTTGTTGATGGAAACATATCGGTTCCGTATATATTTATCAACTATTAATCTAGTTTTGTAGATTACTCTGAAAATGAAAATGGCTAGTCATAGCTAAACTTGGAAAATCAATTCCCCCAATAGTTTTAATAAGTGTGTCTAATTTTCTAGGATCGATGAATGTTGATTTGCAAATGGTATATTTTGTTCCATGAAACAATTACACACACATTACAAATCCAAATATTACAAACAAATAAAAAGTAATTAATAACACATATAATGATGATTAACATTTTAAAACCTCTACATTTTAATGGACAACTTTTTTATTTCATCAAAACTAACTTCAAGTAGTCTCTTTACATTAAACAAATGAAGCATAATGCACGATTTCACAGAATTGTGTACAGTGAAAAAGATAAAATTTAATATAATCAAAATGCTACTTTTATTATCCCTACTCCTGAAATTAATACCAAGCTCTTATAAGTAAACACTGTATTAATATTTTATTAAAACATGTAGACTAAACCATAATATTGTTAATTGCTATGTACTGTGTAATAATATCGTTGTGAAACAAAAAATATTACAGTAGGTAACTCTAGCCCTTTTCTTGAGATGGTTCATTTCCACTTTGGCATCTAGAAAAACATCCCCGAATAATCTAAGACTAACTTGCTATACAAAAATCAAGGTGATAAACAGTGATTTTTAGAAAACTGATTACTCTTCAGAAACCCACTTATATTTGTAAATAACAAATAATTATAATTCTGAATAAACTAGCAATTTTACACACATATTAACTCATAATCAAAATTATTGTTAATTAAAATTCAATAATCTTTACAGAACTAAACTTTTATCAGAAAACCTACTTCTCACTAAACCAGTGATATTAGATAACTTGTATGAAAATTCTGAAAATTTAAGTTATTCAGTTATGAAAAAAAACTAACTTGTTTCACAAAAATCTAATTTTAAAACAATATCCAATTACTTTAGAGAACTGTTAATAAACTATGGGATTTCTATAGAAGATCTAGCCTATAATACACCGGAAGAAAAGAAACTTATTGTTAAAAATACTCTTTAATGGCAATTTTTTATAAAATGATTTTTATTACTAGCCTTTCAGAGATGAGATTACAACTTACTACTGTACATCTCCTTCTAATAAGAGATGCTCTGCCGACAAGGATAGACAGGATTCCATAGCTATCAAGTAATCTGCACACGGATGATGCTCACTGTGGATTGCAAGATCATAAGGCCTTAATCCAAGCTCATTTTTAGCTGTAATGTCTGCACTGTGAAGAATAAGAGCCTATAGAATAGAAAAATATAACTTGTATTTTTTGTGATTTATACACATACTTATATATTAATAAATTTATGTGTTTATGCACAAGTTTGTGCTTCATTAAGACCGTTTACTGGGGGGAAGAAAAAGGGTCACATAACAAACTTTTCATGTAAATAAGTACGTTACATTTGGAATATAATGAAATGTAAACTAAAATATAGTAAACACTTGTATGAAGGTTGTGGCAATCTGATATCAAATGTTGTCATGATTATTAGCCTACATGATCATCTAAGTTTAATTTTTGATTTTTTTAATGATAGCTGCAATATACACTATCCTACCAAAAGTCATGGGACACGGCCTTAATAACTGCTCCCATGTGTCGTGGAAGACTGTCTACCAATTTCTGGTAGAAAACTGGTGGTGTTGTGCTCCACTCCTCCTTTAAAGCATTAGTATGCTCCACTACTGAAGAGAGCCATCTTGGCTCTGCCCTAATTCTGCATGCCAGTTCATCCCAAAGATGTTCTATCTGGTTGAGGTCAGGGCTCAGTGCTGGCCACTACAATGTTATTCTCTTCAATCCACAAGTTCACAATCCTTGCTTAACGACATGGAGCACTAGCATGTTGGAAGGTGAAGGAGCCAGTACCATAAAATAGTCACAATGTTGGACACACAAAATTGTTCAGAACATCAATGTAGGACTCAGCATTCATGGATCCATGCACTGCAACCAGTGAACCTAGTCCATACCATGAGAAGCACCCCCCCCCCCCCAACCATGATACCACCACCTCCATACTTCAGTGTTAGGATAACACACTTAGGTAATAAGCATCCTCCATACCCAAACATGTCCATCAAACTGGAAAGCGTGTAGCATGACTCGTTGCTCCACAGGACCCAATTCCATTGATCCATGGTCCAGGTTCAGTGTGCCTTGCCCCATGCCAATCAATGTTTTTGTTATCAACAGATTATGGGCTGCAGCTCTTCCGTAAAATTCATGTGTCATGGAAACACTTACAGGATTGCCTGTGGCTGCTCGCATCTCCAAACTCAAGGTGTGTCAGCACCTGTCAGTGAGTATTTTATGCCTACTTGGTCGTTTCTTGGGCTCATTATCACCTGTGGACTTCCATTTCTTCGGTATGTTGCCAATTGAAGACCTGGGAATGTTTAATTGTTGCCCAATGACATGTACAGACATTTTCCCCAAATGACATCCAACTATCCTTTCCCTCTGATACTCTGTTAGCTCTTTCCATGTATTCACTGTTCGGTGTACAAATTCGAGATGACTTCAGCACAAACCACTCATCACCTTTATAGGCCAAACTCTTTGCATATTTCATCGTCACATTTTCCTGCAATCAGAGTTGTGTCCCATAACTTTTGGTAGGATAGTGTACTTCAGTATATTACATATATTTCATAATACATTTTATAAACACTTGGGGCACATAAAAACCAGTAATCCTATGTACAGAAATAATACATTTCAACGTATTATATGAAATATACATTTATACTGTATGTATTTTGTTTGTTTCAAAATTTTCACATAATAATCTGCAAATATCCATCACTAATTTTGAACTTATCAACTAGTGGGAATCCAGCACAGCCACTAATTCTTGGACTACATCTAGCTGACTAAATGAACCCTCCATGGTCTGAGCACATTAAAAACTAGGCCATACCCTGTCCATTGTTTTTGTAATTAGTAGTTACTTTTTAGTCTACACATTTGCCCATGTTTAATATTAATATTACCCATATCGGCTATCCCATCCTCTAAACTAAACTAAAACTATTAACAAATAAATTTAAAAAATTTTAAAGCCAGCCCTTATCATTCATATACTTATTGAGCTTTCTCTTAAGCTCATTTAAATTTACTGCATCCACAACATCCAAAGGCAACCCATTCCAAAGACCAACCACCCTGTTAGAAAAATAAAACTGTCTTAGCTGAAGATGACTCCTACTCTGGTAAAATTTATATTTGTGTCCACTAGTCTTACTATTCTCACTGTTAAGTATGAAAAAAGATGATACATCAACACTATCAATTCCCTTTACAATCTTAAACACCTCAATCAGATCCCTTTTAACTCTTGTTTTTTTCAATAGAAAACATTTTCAGAGATCTTAACCTCGTACGACAACCCCTCCATCCCAGGCACCATTCTAGTAACCCTTCTCAGAACCCTTTCCAACAATTCAATGTCTTTCCTAAGTAAGGAGCCC
>NW_013667092.1:61054-61967 GCF_000517525.1 Limulus polyphemus
TAACCAGTGACCTATACAATGAAATTATAACCTCTTTAGGCTTTTATTCGATATTTCTGTAGATACAACCTAAAATCTTAATTGCCAAGCAACAACACACTGCTTGGATGGCTTAAGAGATTGATCAACTATTGCACTCTTTCATGACACTGTTAAGGTTATTCCCATCCAAATTATACTTACAATTCAAATTATGATAACCAACATATTTGGAATATTTTACAAATTATCAAACTGTGATTAGACTACACACACACACACACACACACACATAAAATTAGAACCAGAATCATCATATGCAAAATACTTGGTTTTTACTTGAACATAATTCCATATTTCAGCCACAATATGTTGTTCTCAAGGAGTTAAGTAACAAACTATGGAGACCATTTGAAGTTTATGATTCTTCAATACAGCCTTGTAGATTTCACTTGATGGGCTTGTAACTAGCTATTCTCAAATCAGCAGCAGCAAATGATTCAATTTAAATCCCTCATTATGTTAAAAACCAATTTCCCACACCATTATAACAAAAAATTATGCCAGTAAAAAAAAAGGAAAAACTTATTGTTATTACTTCACAGTTAATAACTATTCAGTACATTTTAGATTACATTAATAAAAAACAGTTTCTATTTAGTTGTATTTTATATGCTTTTCTATCAGTTAATAAAAAACAGTTTCTATTTAGTTGTATTTTATATGCTTTTCTATCACGTTAATAAAAAACAGTTTCTATTTAGTTGTATTTTATATGCTTTTCTATCACGTTAATAAAAAACAGTTTCTATTTAGTTGTATTTTATATGCTTTTCTATCACGTTAATAAAAAACAGTTTCTATTTAGTTGTATTTTATATGTCTTTTCTATCACGTTAATAAAAAACAGTTTCTATTTAGTTGTATTTATATG
>NW_013667092.1:61988-70085 GCF_000517525.1 Limulus polyphemus
AAAACTAGTTTCTATTTAGTTGTTATTTTAGTACGTCTTTCTATCACGTTAAATAAAAACTAGTTTCTATTTAGTTGTATTTTATATGCTTTTCTATCACGTTAATAAAAACAGTTTCTATTTAGTTGTATTTTATATGCTTTTCTATCACGTTAATAAAAACAGTTTCTATTTTGTTTTATTTTATATGCTTTTCTATAACTGTCCTCCTAAAATTTTACCACATTCAGCTACAGATTTGAGATTGTACAGAAGAAACAAAAAGAACTTACTTTTGCACAACCAATATGACCGTATTTAGCTGCAAAATGGAGAGAAGTGTTACCCTCCGAGTCACAGTTATTGATGGAAGAAGTCTGCATATTTTCAGCCAACCAGTGAACAAGTTGTTCCTATCAAAACAGTGAAAGTTTCAATCATTTTTACTAAGAACACATTTACAATAACCAAAACGGTATTAGTTCTATTAACAAAAAAAATGAATGTCAAACTTTGAAACTATAGTTATCACAGAGCAACAAGGATAATTATGTTTTAACCAGTCAGATCACTGCTTTGATTACCCAAATAATGACATATTCCATTTTCTTTAAAGTTAGTTTTATTAATATTATTATTTACAACGTTTAAATTATTTTGAATATAATTATTTAGTTATTATTAATATTTAACTCGTGAAGATTATTTTGCAGTGTTAACATGTGGATTAACCTACAACTCCTAAGTTGGGTGAACCCTAGGAGATATCACTGGGATAACTGACAGAAATACTGTTAATGGAAAGACTACCCGATTGATATTCAGTGCATTCTGATTACACAGCCCTGCAATGGTTTTATTGTCTTGCATTTTTAAATGTTCTATAGTAATTCCTGTACGCTGAATCCGGAAATGATGTTAATTTTTCTACATCACATACAGATTTTTCACAAAACGTCATATGTACTTTTACATAAGTGAATCATTTTCATTGAAATCGGGTCACATTTTGTTATGCTTAAAATGTTGATAACCACTGGCTATAGATTCCTCTGGACCAATTGTGACGGGACAGTCTAATCGATCGTTCTAGAACCCAAGAGAAACACACCGCTAGTATATGAACATAAACGGTTAACAGGCCGCATGACGTGTCATTTCTGGATAGTATTTGTTTGTGTGTGTGCTCTTTGAAATTTCTTTTCTTTTCAGTGTTATTTATACGTTGCTATGGCAAAAAGAGGTTGTGTCAATGGTCCAAACATATTATTTTATATTTGTGTCAAATTTGATCTAAGTAAGTTTTTTTTTCTTCCCGATTTGTAAAAAAAAAAAAAAAAATCCTTTCGTGATAAAAAAAGTAATATTATTTTCGAAATCTTCGTAGCTGAAGTATGGAAAATCCGTTATTAAAAACCAAAACAACTTTTATGAAGTTTAAGTTCGCAGGCCTGTGTTATTATAGGCTTTATTTCATTTTTTATTGTATACTGACTTATTAACTTTTTCTCAGTTTATTATATAACACAGAGTTCATTGTAGGTTACTTGTTTCTTAGTTCTGACCTATATAACTAGCATATTCCTGTTCAGAAATTATTCATAATTACAACACAAGACCTTAAAATTACCAGGTTTGTTCTCTATAAACTTGAATATACCAAGAACTTAACACTATCTCAAGAAAGCAAGATACCCATGAGTCTGGAAAGGAAAAACAATAAACCTTTGATTAACAACAATAACCATATTTAAAAACAGTGTTTTTCATAGTACCTGTCCATATTTTGCTGCGTAGTGCAAAATTGAGCGTTCCCTTGGTGACGGCTCCAAGAATTTTTCACAGGCTGTGTGCTTTAATAACCATTGAACAATATCCATATTCCCATGCTAAAAAAATTAAAAGAAAATGATGAAAACATTATTCCTTGCTCAGTCTGAAATTATATCTAATTCACAGAAAATATAGGTTCTACTTTTATGTATAAAATAAAGAAACGCAGGAAATAATCTGGTGTTAAAACTGAGAAATATAATATTGTTCAAACCGTTAGAAGTTTTTTTGTTTGTTTTTGAATTTCGCACAAAGTTTACACGAGGGCTATCTGCGCTAGCCGTCCCTAATTTAGCAGTGTAAGACTAGAGGGAAGACAGCTAGTCATCACCACCAACTCTTGGGCTACTCTTTTACCAACGAATAGTGGAATTGACCGTCACATTATAACGCCCCCACGGCTGAACGGGCGGAGATTCGAACCCACGACCCTCAGATTGCGAGTCGAGCGCCCTAACCACCTGCCCATACCGGGCCCCGTTACAGGTATTACAATATCATATGTATTTATTATTCTTTCAAATCACGTTTACATGTTATTCCGATAGATGTCGATGTATGATGGAGGAAAATAAAGAAAAATATATTAATACTGTCAACCATACCCAATGCTGACGAGACTTTTCGCCCAATACCATAGTTCATCAGGTCGGCTGGGATACGACAGACATAGCAGTTGTCAAAATATTTATTTATTATTTCTATTACTTGGAGAATTGTTTCGGTGTGAACTAAAATGAATAATATACTGATAACTAATCCAAGCCAGATCACAATCATATTTTAGGACTCCGTGTTTACCAAATTTTAAACACCGGTACCCCCTAACTCAGCAAACTTTCCGTTGCGCCCCCACATTAAAATAATTTTAGCAAGTAATATGTCTTTTCTTATAGCAAAGCCACATCGGGTATTTTTTTTTTTTTGTCCACTTAGGGGAGTCGAATCCCTGATTTTAGCGTTGTAAATCGAAGACTTACCGCTGTCCCACCGGGGGACTCGCAAGTGATAACAGCAAAATCAACATTTTCTTTTTGGGCTCTCCCGCCAAAACGCTCCCCTTCTCCCAGCCACCAGTAGGCGCCCCATAGTTTGGAAAACGCTGTTTTAGATGATTTAGGACACAAAACACAAAGAAGGCAAAAACCACTGCCTCACATGCGACTACGAGTTCTTGGTATTCGACAAATCCTCATTAATTTTACATAGTTCAAACATTTCATTTTATGATAAGTTTTAAAGCAAGCAGTTTTATAACTTAACAAATATGGTAATATCAAACAGTTTTATGTACTACCCTTGAAGACGCTACAAAGGCGAAATGAAACGTCGGTTAAAATAAAAGTTAGCTTATAATTATGTGTAGTGTAAAGTTTTTTTTTCTTCTAACTTTATAAGCAGATTACATTCCAATTACATTTCGTGGGTTGGGAGGAGTACATGTTGATTACCTATATTTTTCTCATTGAACGATCACTTAGTTTAGTCTTTAAGTTCATGTTTTTCTCATGAAGCCATATTCTAGTAAAAATGTGTTATTTAAAGAATTTAATGCCTTGTTTCTTAACAAACAATTAATGCTTATCGCAACAAAACTCTCAACCGCGATAAGGGCGAATTGAGTTTTCTATATTTTAAATGCTGTAACAAAATGCTAGTTGAAAGTTATTGAAGGTGTGGCGTGTCCTAGTAGTTAGAGCGCTATACTCGTATTCGTAATCTACAGGTAGTGAGTTCGAATCCTATCACTGATCATGCTCGCCCTTTCGGCTGTGAGGGCGTTACAATGTGAAGGTCAAATTCCCTTTTTCTTTGCTAAAAAGTAGCCCAAGAGTTGGCGGTGGAAAGCGTTGACAAAAAAAACCTCCTTGTTTATCAATTCTAAATTAGGGTTGGCTGGCGTAGATAGCCCTCTAGTGGCTTTGCGCGAAATTCAACAAACAAATCAACAGGATAATGAATCACGAAAAACTCGAGTTAAATTTGTTTGGTTCGATATGCAACGTAATCGCTTCTAATTCAACTTATATCCCTAATTCAGAAATCTGTCGAACACTTGAATAACGGCCACTTGCTGAACATTTTACTAAGTATTTTAAATTTTTTATGTATAGATTTGTAAAAAAAAAGCATTTTTTATACTCAGCCACGACAGGTAAAAATGTTCAGAATGTTAATTACTACACGATTCGAGTAATCAAATGAACCTCGAAAATGAGCTATTCACAGGAAATATTTATCATAAAACAGTATTACAAAAAACGTTTATATTCGAGCTGTACAAAGGTATTAATTTCGAATCCCATACAATAAATAACACAAAGCTTAAATGGTGACAAAACGCAATGTCTAAGCAAGTGGATATACAATAACGCAATTTTGTTACGCGATTTCTTAAACACTGTAAAAGGGCACTGCAGAATAAACGTTTATTTGTCACTTGTTAACCGCAAAGGTACACAGATAGCTATCTGTGCTTTGCCCACTGCGGGTATTGAAACCCGGTTTATAGAATTATTACCCCTCATACTTGCCGCTGAGCCACCGGGGAGCTAGAATAAACAAATTGATGGTATATTAATTAATAAATGTCACGTATTCTAGGCTAAGTTACAATGACTGTTTCTATACCATACTAAAATATGTTCTTGACAACAAAACTGTTACAACAACAATAAAATGTGTAATTAATTAAAATATTTTTCAAGTTCAATTGTGCTGTAGACTGTAGAGTATTATTATCCTTTACGTAGTAAAGATCACAGATGCTTTCCAAATGTCCTTCTGGTTGCTCAGCGGTAAGTCTGAAGGCTTACGAGGTAAAAATCGGGTTTCAATAGTCGTGGTGGGCAGAGGACAGATACCAACCTACTGTGCAACTTAGCGCTTAACAACAATCAAACCAAGTGTTGTAAATGTGGTCACGAAACACTTGGAAATCACTGTCAGGATGGAGAGCAGATAAACGCGGAGTAACGTTTGTGTCTGAGGTTGTTTACTGCCAAGGTACAAATTAAAAACAACAACAAAAAATAAAACAAAAACGAGGATTTGTTTCGTAAATGATAAACTGATTCCCACCCTTCCTGCTCAACAGGACTTAAATGTCATTATTCTACTAGCTTTAGAACATTTAAAATGCTATTTTTCTCAAGAAAAGGCGGGAATTTCTAACGTATTCTAAATTCGGCTGTTTTAGTAACACACACACAAGTCGCAGTGTGGAAGTTAACACATAAATGCACATTCCTAATTACTGGTAAAAATTAGTAAACCTAACTAAACTGTTCTTCTTTCTGAGCAACATAAGAAGATTCTACATACAATGAAGATGAAATTATTTAGTTTACAAAAGAGTATAAATAAAAGAAAACAAACTTATATTAAGCATAAATCATTCCTTAATTTTAATTATTTTTACTTGATAATCAAAACCACACTCCTTATTACTACTAGTATTTATTTATATTTAACTGTCAAAGGATAATTACAGATAGTTTTCAAGTGTTAAATAATTCCTTATCACATAATATTTCACAATTGAATTCTAAAAGAGAATAATAATTTTCTACGTCACCGACTATCTTTAAAACATCCAAACACATATGTTAAAAAAAAACACACACTAAAAGTTAATAATCACATTAATACTCGTATAAAAAAAATCAGTGCCTTCCTTAAATATCATTATACGTATTTAATGAAAATCCTATCGAGGATTGTTATTGAATTTTTCGTAAAGCTACCCGAAGGCTTTAGCCGTCCCAATTTAGCAGTGATAGGCTACAGGTATGGCAGCAACTCAACACCGCCCACCGCCAACTGTTGGGCTACTCTTTACCAACGAAGAGTTGGATGGACTGTTGCGTTATAACGCCCTCCAGTTTGAAAGGGCGAGCGTGTTTAGTGACCGGATTCGAACACGCAATCTGCAGATTGTGATGTCAGACGAGTACCCTAAACACCAGGCCGTCCAAGGGGAGTCTCGAGGAAGGATTCTTAACACAGCAATACCTCGTATATTTTTTTGAAGTTTTCTCTAATAATATCATAATGTTCTAAACACGCACCACACAATTAATTTTCATAAACGGAGCCTTTGACGGGTTACATGGCCGTTTCATATTTTCTGTTAAGCTGTCGTTGTAATTATTTATAGCACAAAGCTACACAATGGGGAATCGTGTCCCGGATTTTACCCTTATAAGTCCGTAATCTTACCAAAGGGGGGAGGGCGTTGTAATTGTTTATAGCACAAAGCAACACAATGGGGAATCGAGTCCCGGATTTTACCCTTATAAGTCCGTAATCTTACCGAAGGGAGGAGGGCGTTTTAATTGTTTAAATTTATTTTTGCATCGAAGATGCTCCAGAGAAGTCCATCCAATCTATAACACATTAGTTTCCTGGAGTAACTAGCATGATGCCGGTATATAAATACAACAATACGTGATGTCAAACTCAATTAACATAAAATAATTGACATTTATTTATTCATTATTCTGATATCACTCAGTTGCAAAAATGTCCATTACACATACGTCCAAGAAGAGGTTATGTAATCGTTATTGAGGGCCTATCAGCTAAACCTTTCGCACCCAGCTATTTCGTATTCCTACGAACTTTGGAACACCGGGAATCCTGATGATATCTCAAAAAATGTTATATATTTTTTGATTTATTGTATACTTTATTGAGGAAAGGCTCTACGTACTATATATCATCGAATTTTGTGTGAAAAAACTTAATTAAAGTACGCCCATATGACCCCCGAGCATAGAAATGGTGGGCATACAAAGTACGCCCCAACGGACGTGATTTTTAATACTTAGTTATATAAACATTAACCTCGACTTTTTGGGTTTTCTCCAAGTCATAGATTATACACCTGCTTGTTACTGTCACGTGATGACTATACTAAATCAAACGCATCATTATTACGTAGCACCTCACTACTGTCACGTGATGAAAATACCAAACATATCTTTATTACGTTGTGATCTCACTACTGTCACGTGAGACTGTTCTAGAACTAAAGCATATTTTAGTTACATTACCACATTATTATAATAACGTTTGTTTCATGAGCAGAGGAAAGTTCTAAAAACGTATGTTTTAAAATTTCCATTCATGTCGTATCAAACTGTAAGCTTTAAAATCTATTTAATAAATTCTGATCAGTACACACTATTATTATAGATTTGTTTTGTAAAATATCGTGCAAAGGTACTCGAGGGTTATCTGCACGGCCGTTCCTAATTTTGAAGTGATGGCTATACAACAACATCCACCACCAATCGTGGGTTACTCTAACCGAATAGTAATATTTGACCATCACTGGTATAATACACGTTTTTTGTTTTTCGGTAACGGTGCGTAAACTATGGAACCTCGGATCTACAGTCCTGCAAGTTAGCTAGCTATGAGACCATACTCGGTTCTATTACACATCTTTACAGGAAACGAGAAAATGAACGAATTTCTGAAAATACTTACAGAAACATCTTTATATTAAACTGGTGTGATAAGTAGTGATCACATGCTCCCATTAATCTTCAACGTGTTTCCAAAGAAACCTTTTGCTTTGTACCGATATCGCTCTACTCCAAAGAAAACGAATCTGATAAAAATGTAGGAGTCGCTAGCCACATAAATAATGTAATACATGTATTACAATTGAAAATATTTTATTGCAGATAGAAATTACAACAGAGAGAAATGCTTTTATTATTTTCTTTAGCATCTCATAATGATTTATTTTTGAGCTCGCTGGTGGGCCAGTGGTAATTTTACGAACCTACAATGCTAAAATCCGGAGTTCGATTTCCGCGATGGACACAGTAGATAACCCAATGTGGCTTTGCGTTGAAACAAACATCTATACATATACACACCCTCGACACATAATACAAATCACCTTAGATTAATTGCATAAAAGCACAGTAATGTTCATCCAGTACCAACCTTAGTGGCCAAAATAACTGGTGTCAATCCGTTTTTATTCTCGTCGTTCAAGGCCTCCATATTATCTTGATTACACAGCCACTTAAGGCAGTGAAGGTGGTTTTGACTGCAACACACGTGCCACAAGTTGTTACCATTCCGGTCGGACAGGTTCCGAATCAAAGTGACATCCATATCTTTCAAGCAGTTTTGCTAAAGGGTGAAAAAAAAATATATATATATATATATATATATATATATATATATATATTAGTAGTATTTATGATACGTCATACGTATAATTAATTTCTACAAACTTACGAAATAAGTAAAAAAGTAAAA
>NW_013667092.1:70095-77095 GCF_000517525.1 Limulus polyphemus
TATATATATATATATTTGTAGATTTTATGAATACGCATACGATAATTTAATTCTCAAAATTCGAAATGAAAAAAAGAAAAATGCAGTCTTCTTAAAATAAGGGGGCGAAACTATTGTATCGTTTAAATGCACAGTACCACTGATTAAGCGTTAACAGCCAAGTAATATAAACTTACCTGTTTTAATAATTAACATCAAATTCGAGTTACCTTCACCACCAACCCCACTCCCTCTGCACGTATTATTTGATGTTTTTATTCAACTTCTACTTGTTACAATAATCAATATATAACATTAGGGGATATTACAGGCTAAATTGTGGAACAGTTACCGCTTTGGGGCACAAAATTCTTGGCGCACAAATTCGAAAAATCATGTTATGGAAAAGGTATGTCAGAAATCAATACAAAAAAATAATAAAAACAAACGAAAATTTCGCTCAGATCATTTCCTCTATATCACGTCTTTTGGTTTTTGTCTTACTCCAAAACCCGTCTGAGTAGATGCACATAAATATAACATTTAAAAGTCATTAGTTGTTGCTTTTTAAAGTCATTAGTTGTTGCTTTTTTAAAGTCATTAGTTGTTGTATTTTAAAGTTATTAGTTGTTGTATTTTAAAGTTATTAGTTGTTGTATTTTAAAGTTATTAGTTGTTGTATTTTAAAGTTATTAGTTGTTGCTTTTTTTTCAATTAAAAGTATCTATTAATTTATTTCCATTAGAGTGCGCCCCCCCTACAACCCTCACCTCAGATTCTCAGCAAGTTTCTGCTCGATTACCGCCGCCCAAATTAATCTTCTGCATTACCCTCTGAACATCATACCATTAACACCTTCCTCTTCCCCAGTTCAACTAATCGAGTAATTACATCGGCTGAACAATCATTAGGTGGCGGGTTCACATAGAAACTCCATAGTTTTCAAAGAATTATTACGATTTTATATACTGGTTTTTAACAGTGAACGAGTCTTGTATAATTGTGGTATCATATTCTTTTATGAGATATAATATTTTCAAGTTTATAAAAATGATCATCATCTGGACTTAATGTGTCACGTAAAAAGAAAGAAAGAAAGGGACAGCAAGGTGTGAAAATTTGTTTTAAACAGCAAAAAAGGTAAGTCACAAGTGAAAATGTGTTAAAAGTTTCTCTAGCGTATTGTATATGCTTTTAAAAAGAAAACGACAAAAATATACATTGTTGGTTCTTTTGAATTTTATTTTTACAATCAATGCTCAAGAAGTTTATTTTCGAGCACTTTAATATATTCACTTTATTTTGGTCACACGTGTGCACCACGGGAATAGGGAGGGGCTATTCGTAAGACGTTTTCTCTAATGAGTATTTTTGAATGTTAAACTTGCTGTTGACTTAAGAGCAACATGTTATCAACAATCAAAAAAATTATTATTATTTTATTAGTATTACGTCTTCTTAATAGAAATGTGTGCGAAAATCTAATGGCAAAGCGCAATTAAAATGAGATTCATATTTTTTCAAACAATTATATTAAGAGGGAAAATATTTTGTAAATATGTTCCAAAATTCGAAACAAAAAAAAAGCAAATGAAAATTACAATTTCATTAAAATGCGGGGGGAGGTTGTACAACACCGAAACGTTTATTCAATGTGTTTTGTGTTATTAAAATCATCTTATTTCTGGCTCAACTTGAAAGTTACGTTTAAAACTAATTTTCTTTCGACAAAATACAATAAAACGGATAAAGCGAATGTCTATTACAATTAAGATCGGGACATCAAAGGTAAAATGAAGGTAACACTGTAACATCGGCTGCCGATATACTCAACAATGTACTTCAGCATTACTATGGTAACTATATACAACAAAGGCGCCGAGTACGTAGGGAAAGGGTTGCATGACCCAGCCCCCGGTGAAAAGTGCAACGTAATATATTATTATGAGATGCATTCAGTGATGTACATTTGTTGTTTATAGCTGGTCAAGCCCCCCACCCCAGTGGCTCAGAGATAAGTCTGAAGGCTTATAATGCTAAAAACCAGGTTTAGATACCCGTGATGGGCACAGCACTATCAGTGCTCTGCGCTTAACAACTAACAGATACTGGGTCAATGCTACGTGCTCAGAAATGCTGCCTCAGCTGTCATTATGATTACGTATTAATTTCCATTTGGGGGCAAATATAAAAACCTGTCATGCCTCAAATGTTCCAGATCTGTAACCCTAGGATTGTAAGCCAAGTTGTAACCCTAATCTTGGCCGTTCTGGGAAAAGGAAAAGTCGGTGCCTACGATAAACACGTATATCATGTCAATTTACCAGCAAGTCTGGACAGCTTTGCTTCTCACTGCTTTTGGAGCACATTTTCGTTTAGCTCAACAATTTGTATTAACACCACTTTTCAATTGACATTATTTTTATTTGTGTATAATATATACATACAAACGTAACACAGATATTTGTTTGTTTGTTATTAGGCTATCTGTGCTCTGCCCACCACGGGTATCGAAACCCGGATTCTAGTAAGTCCGCAGACATGCCGCTGTGCCACTGGGGGGCAACACAGATGTGTACGGAATCATCAACCGGAGATTTTAATTCTAATTAATCCCGGCCCTTGGATATTTAAAGAATACATGTTCAAATGGAATTACTCCATGTATGTTAATTTTAATTTCAGTTAAAAAATATTTGTGATCCAGAACAGAATTAGAAAGAACAGAACCTCGATTAACGGTCATCGCGCCATTAAGGGCAGATCTTTTCAGTCTCATTCTTTTTTCTACTATTTTTAACCAAACTATATTTTGCAATAACAGGCACCTTGATGTTCCAGATTAAGGGCAGTGTCTTTAGTCTCGTTCTCTATACCGGCACTCGATAAAACGGGAAGTTATCTTTGTATGCCTGTACGATATACAGCTAAATTCCAAACATCCCAGAAGGATGACCAATATTCAAACACTTGCGATGCTTATTGGATCGGCTCCGAACCATATACTGCAATAAACGTTTTCACATATTCCAAGTGCAATGTTATTACTCTGGGTAACTCTTGTTGTAAATACTGTTGGATACATCAGCTGATAAATTTCACATCGTGTTCTGGAAGAAGTAGTCAAATCAGCTTATTTCTGTGTGTGTGTGTGTGTGTGTGTGTGTGTGTGTGTGTGTGTGTGTGTGTGTGCGCGCGCGCGCTTTGTTGCTCTCGAGAGTATGGTATTATGATGTCACGTAAACAGCCTAATGACACGAGCGGTGATTTGTCGCTATATTTTCAGCGGATTTCTATTTAAGTCATTGACAGTTAAATAAACATAGAAAATAAATGTGAAATGTTTAGCAGTTCGAACTCTGAAGAGAAGTACTTTGAAACTTTGTGACCAATAATAAAGAAAAAAGGCCACAGCTAGTCCACCCTCTGAGACCTCCTGTTGACAACCTCCATGTCATGGCAACGTGCAACTCACGAACACCCGTGTCCTGCAATACACCAAACAAAATGGTGGGCCGTAAATTTCAAAAATTTATTATGGTCAATATGGAATCCAACTTTGCATGGCTCATTTTTTATATTAAGGGCACTTTGATATAGAGGGAATTTGGACACAGTCGGAAGGGTGCTCTAATGTCGAGATTCTACTGTACTTAAATTTGACAGTTAGAAATAGATTCACGTATCTGAAATAATAAGTCAAATATAAATAAGATTACGATTGAAACAGTTTTGTTTTAGACACAAAGCTACACAATGGACTACCTATGCTGTGCCCACTGAGGGTCGCGAACTTATTAGCATTATAAGTCCGAAGGCTTACCGTTTTGTACAGTTCATGGTGAGGTAGTAATTGTATCTGTAAAATATTAAAATTAAAATAAAAACATCGGAAGGGACTACAATTTTGTGGCGTAGAGGTTAGCTTGCTTCAAGTGTGAATTAGAGATGTTTAGTTTATCAGTTCAAATTTGCAGATGACTATGCGTAAAAATTATGAAAAACTTTGCGCACAGAAAAAAAAGCTTTCTTAATTATTATTTACAAATTGTTAATACATTTTAATTTATGAATACATTTTACTTACTGTTATTCTGTTATAAAAAAGAAGTGGGACGTTTAATTTTTTGAATGATAGGGGTGTTCAGTGTGATGTGTGGTAAACTAGTTAGAACAGAAACGACTGGAGTTTACAGATTGGCCCAAAACCTTCACAGTCTACAATTAACAGGTCCAGTGGCAGGTTTTCCTTAGCCCTAGTGCAGGGGTCTCCAAACCTTTTTGGACAAGGGCCGGGAGGTAGATCTTTTTAGGCTTCGCGGGCCGGAGGGGTCGTGGTAAAATTAAGTAGATGCATACATGATCAGATTGGCTTTTGCTCAGTTAAGTTATATTTTTTACAATATTAAAAAATTATATTATTATTTTAATAAACTGTTGGTGGGCCTGATGCGGCCCGTGGGTCGTAGTTTAGAGACACCTGCCCTAGTGTAAAGACTTATAACGGAACCACTATAATCTTAGTTCAGTTTTACAGGAAACAAAAAAAGGACAATACATCGAGAAAAAATTACTTATAGAACTGAACAAATAACAACACTTCAATAATACAATAAAAATGCGAATATTAAAGGTATTTATTTTATTCAATGATATTTTTCTAACACCAATATTTGAAGCCACCTACAATACAGATCTGATAGACATAACAGGTCTTACCGAAAGTGCTATATTAACATCGAATATCATTCATTATTTTTAATGGCTGGTGTTATATATATATATAGTGGTATGCAAAATACCGATATAACTTTTCGGTGTCCCTTTGCAAGTGGGACCTCTTTGCGCAGACTATGACAGTCCAATGATCCATTTAGGAACTTTATCATTTATTGCTGGACATCTGCCAAATGTTCTCGGCATTCTCATTGTTTCCCTAAAAATTCGTCGCAAAAAGAAATTATTTATTTTTCTCCCAAGATGTCCTCGAAAAATAAGGATCAAGATTTTGCCGACAAAATTCACAGAAATTTGAATTTTTGCTAAGAAATGGAATATTGGGGAGCTGCTCCCTCATTTCGAAATCCAAAGCTCATCACAGCCAAAACCCGCGCCCCGTGATAAGAACAAGGATGTATGCTACAATCATTTTACAGCAAATATCCCAAACAATCTGAAATATTTCGGAACCAAAATTGTTTTTCATCCAAATAAACAAACAGCCTGAAATAAAGAAAGAGTATACAGTCAAAGGTTCGATTTCAGCGATAAAATATCGCAAGTTACAAATAAAAATGATAAATTCAGTGTAGTAGAATTATGATTTTAGATGAGTCAATGTATTTGAAAGAGCTACATTTGGCTCATTAACGAGAATAGACCATCTGGCATTGGTAAAGTCTCTGGATGTGCGGGGCACAATGGGTCGGCAGACGACGATATTGAGGATCATATCCCAGTTAATGTAGTACCAAATTTGCCGACTTTACGGGGAGGGTTAATTGATACACAAAGCGCATATGGACGTTTCAATAATAATTTATGAGATTTAGATGAGGACCACTTAATGACCAATCCATGGCCTTTATGACTATGCCCATCAAAATCCTGAATATAATTTAATCCAATACCAAATCAACATAGCATCCAGCACTGACCCCCCTCCCCCCTCGTTCGTCGGAAGCACAATAGGAGATCTGTACGGGCACTCGTCATAAAGGAACTGCCTCCAAAATGGTCACATCCAACATTTTCCCACTGACCACAGATCTTACTCGTTATTTTCCAAACTTGAATCGTCCTTCACAGATATTCACATGAAACCATTCAATATATTTTGTATATAATTAAAATAATAGTTGGCACAAGTATGATAAGTTGTTCAGCAAACTTGTGTTGATATATTCCTACACTAATGTAGAGTTCAAAAGGATTCGGGTAATCTTGTTTCCTACACTAATAAGAAGTTCAAAAGGATTTGAGTAATCTTGTTTCCCACGATAACAAAAAAGTATCATTATCACAACATAAATTAAAAGACATTAACATATTAAGTTTGTGGTGTTTAACAAAGTTTCATACGGGTTAGAGAGTTGAAACAAAGGACTGATTATTACAAAGTTGATAATAATGCGATACGAAAAACAGCAAACTCTGTATACTCTAGAAAATTCAATTTTTCGAACCTGAACGAGTACAAAGGAACCTGCTCAGTGAAGTCTTGTTGAAGTAACAGCTACAGAAATAATATCAACAATAATCATCTACAGCAGGATATTTTTTTTGCTCATTGACAACTTTTATCTAAAAAAAACATTTACGATACTGTTTACTGAAACATTTATCCTTACACAGATACACCACACACAATGAATTACACAAGTATTTGTTATCCTTACACAGATACACCACACACAATGAATTACACATGTATTTGCTTGGGCTCACAATTCTGATTGGTAATTTGTTCTAAAAAAAACAAAAACAGATTGAAGTCTTTTATTACCATGACAACCAATCTAAGTTTCCGCTTATTGAAAGTCCTTGCAAATATTAACCAAAATAATAAGAAAGGAGGTATTTAGAAACACAAACAAACAATAAATGGATAATTTCTTTTCTAGTTGCTTGGAAGTAGGAAACTACAGAAAAAACTTAGTCATAAGTGAATAAATATATGATTTACACTAATGCTAAGTTTAATGAGCCGTTTTATAAGTTTTATACACTTGCCTTTATTCGTATAAGAAACAGGATCAGAGTAATCATGAAGATACGTGTTTGTGTTTCAGTAACTGTCTTTTTTTCTTCTGTTACAATAATTGGATGCGATGTCATCAACCGTGCAAGAACGTGTGGAAATTATCCTGTTGTTGTGATGTCAAAAGTCGAAATTTTGAACCACTGTACAGGCGGAACTTCACAATGGTATGTAACTTTCTGCAGTATTATTAATACACATATTAAGATTGTTTGTTTGTTTGGAATTTCGCGCAAAGCTACATGAGAGCTATCTGCGCTA
>NW_013667092.1:77506-80837 GCF_000517525.1 Limulus polyphemus
CGGGGATTCGAACCCGCGACCCGCAGATTGCAAGTCGAGTACCCTAACCACCTGGACATATTTAGCTATTGCCGGTTAAATTATATGTAAAAATAAACATAGCTTTGAATGATAACGCAACACGTTCAAAATCCTAAATTATTTTAAACACATATATAGATATACTATATATATAAACACTCACCAGCACTTCTAGCTCTCCCTTAGCTGCTGCAGAAAAAATTGATCGAATCCATTCTGGTGCACGACGCCATCGTCTTGAAGCGCCACCTAACTTAGAGTGAGAAATCTGCTGTGATTGAAGTTGGTCACGGGACTTACGAGATACTAGACTGGGTTTTAGATTTTCAACACTTTTTGTACTGACAGGATCAAGTGAAGAATAAAACATGTGCGATTTATTATGAGCGCTGACACCGCGAAGAGACAACACAGAACTTCCGTCACTTTGAAAGTTTCTGTTGTCATTAGTCCTAACTTCACTATCTGACAAGCACAAACGGGCATAGTCTCGTTCTTGTCGTTTTCCATGATGACGTCTCACTTTAAGATTCTGTTTTCTGTCAAAAAACATGCCTTCTTCGCCAACTACTGTAGAAGACACAGCTTTCCGTAGCTGTTTCAAAGTTCTTTTCAAAGAGCTCCCAGCCACGTGACTCGAATCTATCACACCGCGGTGCTTCATAGGCTTCGAATGTCGTGAAGAAACACTGTTCGCGTCATCGGAGGCACTGGATGAGTTTGTAGTTGGCTTGCGAGGTTTCGATTTTCCCTGAGACAAGAGTAAAGTGTGCGTCTCTACTACTTGCAAATCACAACTACCTTTTGATTCTTGGTTTCTTCTTTGACAAGAGTCTAACAAGAATTGATCACTATCCACATTGTCATTAACAGGTTCATTAGTAACATCTGTTAGTTGATTTTGGAGGTCTATGGGTTTATCTTCTGTGCCTCTTTCTTGGATTTCCCAACCAGTAAGAGATCCTTTTCCAGAAGTATCAAGCTGTGTTTTTTTCCTTCGGTTTCTTCCTCCACTGGTTGCTGAATGAGAGATATTGGTGGAAGGGGGGTCATCCCCCCGATCAGTGGCTCCCAGTGCTAGCTCACTTAAAGTGTCTATAATGGACACGGTCTTAAGGTTGGTTGATTTTCTCATACAGTGGTATTTAGTAGCCTCAACCGGGATGTCATAGAAGTTCAATAAACACAACTCATTGTCATCCAGAACAAATTCTTCTAATATTTCTTGTTCTTTCTGATCATACCCCTTCCTACTGCCAGGAGCTCGCATAGCAAAAGTTGAAGAAGAAACAGCATTAATAGGTACATTCAAGGATTCTTTGATCACGTGAGACTGATTGGTGCTTGGTTCTAGCTTTCCTTTTCTTTCCTGTTTTATTGAAAATTAATAATATCATTATATATTATCTTAATAAAAATATTTATAATTATATCAAATATTAATACTGTTCAATATTTAGTCACGAAATAAATGTACACGTAAATAGATATTATATTTGATAAAAAATATAAAATGGCATTTCTGGTTATTTAAACAAATATTTCTGTATCTACAACCCACATTATATAACTAATTAGCTGTTCAAAAGTCTTTCATTCTGAATTTTATTTCGCAATTATTATAATTATCACTATCGTTTTATTGCAAGTACTTCAAATGCAAATACCGGAGATGACACTACATCAGTACTCCTCCTTTTCGTGATATGATATACCAATTACTGTTGTTTTCGTATGCTCTTAAAACTACCAAGCGCTAGCGGCTCCTTTGTTAGTTCTCTGTCTGAATTCCAACGAAATGATCGCCATTCCTGTTAAACAACTTGAAAACCCACTGGGAACCAGTAATCCAGATTTCAACTCGATAGTAGATTGCATATGGACTCACCTCTTGAAGCAGAATAAGAGGATTGTATGGCTTACACAGTGGTCAGTTTTTTATTTGTGTAATTACCGTTTCACTCCATGACTCACCTTGCAGGAGGCCTTGAATTGCCAGAGTGAGTGGGAGTCACCAAAAGTAAAGCAAGGATATGAAGGCATTAGTTTGATTTATGGGTCGGGGGTGAGAAAAATAAACCGTCCAAAAATCGCAAGTATTTCCGTTTTTCTGCGGAACTCGCTTGACGAGCAAAATATTATACACCTGTATATATATTTCAGCGCATTTTCGGCAAGGATTGAAACTCAGAAACGTACTAGCAGGCCTTGTGAATAGAAAATCGTAAATTAGACTGGCGAAGTAGGAGGTTTTTGTCTCCTAAAGCCTCTGGCGAACATGACGGCCTAAAGGCATGCTGATCGTGGACCATATTCTTATGTTTGTAAGGAATGTGGAAAATTTATATTCAGCTGTATTACGAGGAATTGACTTTTAAAAATTATAAGGTATGCATTTATGTTAACTAATATGAAGGTACTAAAATATAAAATAAATGAAGGCTTTCTCATCTTTCATATATATCAAAATATAAGAAAAAAAATCAAAATCAGCTCTGTACCCTTTATGAATTTTCCACGACTGCTGCCTAGTTTCTCATCTGCTTTTTGGATTTTGTCTGATAGATGGGATATCTCCAACGCTTTTGGGTGATATTACCACAGACAATCTCTGTTATGACTTTTGGATAACGACCAGAAAGTGTGAAGGCTTTTTGTGTTTTTTTTTAAATAGAATTTTGAACTTATAAACAGAGGAAAGGTGTACAAGTTAAATATCTTTATTTAGTAACCTACACGATTACATAAGCCTAATTATTGATTAGTCACTAACTGTTTTTACTAGATACAAATTAGTGTTTAATTAGTATTTTGTGACATAAAGGTTAATTACAATATTACCGATTTACTTTCACTCCAACCTAATACTGTTAAATTCATCAAAAGAGAATTTTCTCCTGTTTAGTAAAATGTATGTGAGTATTAATATTAAACAAAAATAAATATAAAAGTAAACTATAGTCCATGTAACTTAACATGGCCTTCGTATGTGTGAAGATGAAACTGAGGGTACAGCACAAATGATTCATATATCTGTGTTTCTGATTCACATCGTTATGATTTAAATACTTCATTGACTATGATATATGCCCCCCAGTGGCACAGCGGTATGTCTGCGGACTTACAACGCTAGAATCCGAGTTTCGATCCATGTGGTGGGCAGAGCATAGATAGCCCATTGTGTAGCTTTGTGCTTAATTACAAACAAACAAACTATGATATACGACATTTATCTATCTATCTATATATATATATATATATATATATATATATACATACACACACACACACACACACACACACACACACA
>NW_013667092.1:81837-84576 GCF_000517525.1 Limulus polyphemus
ATACTGATCTATACATTTCAAATCTAAATTTCACCGTGCAATGCCGGGTAACTCAGCTAGTTTATGATAAAATAAAATGTTATACACATTTTTTTAATTATTTTCCATTTCAAGGGCTTAATAGAAAGCTCATTACCATCACACCTTTTATTCTCATTTTAATGCTGCAAACCATTAGCATCTTGAAAGAATTTTAAATAATTTAAGGATCACTTCATATTTTGAAATTAGGTATAACTAAAAATATTTTAACTTTACAACAAAGACATCATATTCAATATATTCAAATTATGGACAATGTCTTCATCTTCTAAGTGTTTATAAATTGATCTTAATCCAACATGTTACTTTTTCAGTTTAAGATAATTTAAAACATAGCCATCTTCTAAGTACTTTTCAATTCCTCTGTCACTTAAAACATGCTATTACTTTTTTTTTTAAACTCAGAACTGATTGTCATCTTTTAACTTTACCATCAATTTTGATAAATATTAAAATATTGCTATTCCAAAAACACCATTCTATGTACTATATCAATTCTGTTACACTCTACAATCAACTTTCCAATGACCCATTTTTCATAATGTATCTGTTCAGTTTTAACATAATCATATTATATTTTTGTGTTAATAAAAGCATAATGTATTTCAATGTTTGCCATATTTTTTTCCAAAAGATTTTTAACGTAATGTTTAAACAGCAGCCTCCATCAACCAACCTGGTTATGACTGCTGAGGTCCTGTCTTGACAAACAGCTACAACCAATACTCTGACTGCTCATCCCAGCCCTTTGGCTGGTTTTACCCAGACCCTCTCGTTGTTTCCCTCGGGTTCTTTGGATATATCCAGGTTGGACCCATGGTCTGCGAGTTCCTTTTGTGTTTCCTGTTTTCACCAGGGTGGAAGGTCTAGCTAAAGCATCATCTGCAAAAATAAAGGATACCTACATAAAGGACCATCTAAATTGAAAACTATGTAAAACAGCACCTGCATCTAAGAAAATAGTGATAACCTTAATGATCTAATTTTCCCGAAAGTAGGTCAAAGACCACCCAGAGGGTGTTTTAACCAATTGCACCACTATACAGTAATGTGCTGTCTGTCAGTCAGTCAGTAGACACTAAAGTGACATCACATAAGGGATGCTTAACGTTGCAATTTGTACTGTCATGACATTCATAAACTGTGTGCATACCATGAATCATGAAAAGAATTATACACTCTGTAGGCTACAAGACAGCATGACATATGAACTTGAAAAGCAAAAAATAAAAATTTGTTACTCTTAATTTTGGTTTTATTCACTCTTGAAACAGAACATGCTTGGGAACCTTAGAGAAATGCATCTAGTATATGCAGGAAAACCCAACGACCTAAAAAAAAAAAGAACCATCTCTAGAAACATTTACAACTTCAATAAGCATAATTTGTGAAACACAAGTTACTATCTAACAGAATACTAGTATAGAAGCACAACTATTGAAAAAAGTCACAAGAAAAACGATAAAGACAACTACATCAGTGAACTATAGAAATCTTAACAAGGATGAGGATGAAGGTATTAACTAGCAAAGTGTTTCTCAATCTTTTATACTTCAAGATCCATTTAGTTATTTGACACAGTAATAAAGGCAGTTGATTAATTGTTTGTTTAGGGTAATCACAGTTGTCTCATGTTGAGAATAGGGAACACAAATATAAATTCTGGCAGTGTAGGAGTCATCTTTAGCTAAGAAAGCATTATTTACCTAACAGGGTGGTTGGGTTTTGGAACATGTTGACTTCAGATGTGGTTAATATAAGGGAGTTTAAGGGAAAGCTTGATAAATATTTGAATGATAAGGGCTGGCTTTGGGTTTTTTAGTGATTAATTTAGTGGAAAAGATGGACCCAAATGTCCTTTGTTGTCCATTAATGCACTATGTTATCACTGAGTTACAGCATTATCTGTGAAAACACTGGCAGTATTAACATGTATGTCATATTTTCATGTACTGCACTTGATTACCAGTATATCACATATTTAGGATCTATACAACTTGTCTTTGATTATTGTGAAAGAGTAAATTGAAATTTGGCAAAAACTAGCAATTTGTTTTTCACAACTTATTCCAGTTGTTTCAAACATTCATAAGAGTTAGAGTTTTTCATTCAAATGAATTGTCTTACTACTTCTAATTACTTTAAGCATAGAGTAATGATTGAAATGCAAAAAGAAAAAATTAAATAAAACAGGAAATTGATAAAAAGTCATTTTACATTTCTGACATCATAACCATTAAGTATTCTGAAATGAGGTAAGCTTTAACAAACACCAATGCTTTTTAATTAGTTTAATTTCTAGTTTTGTAGTGAGTTTACAAAATGTCCATTCCCTCTAGATGAGCAAAATAAAAAAAATATTTGAACAGTAGAGATGTTAAGTATATGTGGGTCTGAGAGTATGCAGGAACACACACACACACACACACACACACACACTCAATAAAGCATAACACATGGAAACATAACAAACAGGTAAATCATTGTTTGTGATATATGTACATACTAGCAAAGCTTATTGAAACAATAAAACAGTACTTTTTCCTAAAAATAATGATGAATATACATAAAATGTACAGTCACCCCAATCCCTTGGATCAGGGTGTACACTGAGTGGTCACAAGTAAATAGACACCGCCTTTTCAGAAAAAATGGAAATTTCAGTCATATTCACATGAATTGATATATTTATAATTT
>NW_013667092.1:85374-101584 GCF_000517525.1 Limulus polyphemus
AAATTATAAATATATCAATTCATGTGAATATGACTGAAATTTCCATTTTTTCTGAAAAGGCGGTGTCTATTTACTTGTGACCACACTGTGTATATGCAATATGATTGTCTAATGGTCCATTAAAACCAACTTTTTACCATTCCATATGTTATTTCAATAAGGAAAATGACACTGCATTTGTTTTTAAGCAAAGGAGACTGGATACAATGTATTGTTAGAAAAAATGTTTCATTGCAATCGGTGCATTCAGCACAATAGAGCACTGGGGTTCACCAAGTAACCGCAGGGATTTTTTTTCAGCTGGAAGTCACTGTTTCTTGACATTTTACTGAGTGCAGGAAAAGACTACTAGCAAATTGAGCACTTTTTGAAAGGTGTCACTTCTATAAGAACTGTGAGAGGGGGAGGTATTCAATTCAATACAAATCAATTTATTCAACATGTGCACAATTTTTAATGGCTTGTATTTTTTTTGTACGGTTATTGAGTTTTTATGGGCTTTTGGTAAACTGTAGATTTTTGATGTTCTTCGTTGGTTTCGATGCAAAAAATTGTAATGTTCAAGAATAATAGTTTTTTCTTCAAGTAGGATTTTGAATAATTTGCTCAATTTTTTGTTGTTGTATGTTGGGTTAAGATTGGTATTTAGATGTACCATTCAATTACATTTACTATTAAGGAATCATTCTGTATACTTGAGAATGATCACACAAGTGATCAAAAATGTGTACCCGTTTAAAAATATTCTTCCTTATTGTAAAAGCTGTAACTTGTAATAAAATAGTTTTAAACAATGTATTTTGAAAAGTTTTAAATTCTGTAATAAAAAAAAAACATTTTATTTTCTCTTTTGGGGCATATAATGTACAACACAAAAGATTATTTTTTGAAAAATATTTCATAAATGTTTTTGATGCCATTTTAAATAGATAGAGTAAAGAGGGTAGAAATAGCAATGGTTGTGTAAAGTTAGTTGAAATTGTGAAACTCTGGAAACTATTACTGAAAATTACAAAAAGGGCAATAAAGTTAGTAAGAAGTATTATGAAGCATTATGGAATAAACTGCATTTCTATAAAAATGAGAGAAATTATAATTAGAATAAGATTTTAATTAAAAAAGGAAGGTATAATGGATAATTATACTTTAATTTTATTCGTTTTTGAGCATTTTTAATATACTTTATTTATACAAGGAGTGTATTATATGTTTATACATTTGGAAAATATCTGTATTTAATTTAGTTTATTTATGATTAGTTGAAAAGTGCTATCTGAATGTTTTTGTTACAGATTTGCTGTAAAATTATATGTTGAAGAATAACCTTTGAAGTCACAAAACCAGTCGAGGAAATTAATCAAAAAGAGAAAAAACACAAGATTATAATACTCTAGTGTTTTGTTATTTGTATTGGCTAAAGCTTCAAGATGGAAATAAAGACAATCAGACAGCATCAGGAAGACAGACAATTAGATTGAACATTATTTACAAAAAAAGCCCACTGGCTGAACTTTGTTTATACAAAGAATTATAATGTCATTAAACTAGACCCGTAGTGTATTATTCACCAGGGATGTGTTGCACAGTCTTTTCATGGGGAAGCTATAGTCCCGCAAAGACTGGGAAATTAAACTCTAACAATACATTTAAAATAATACTTACTATAACTTTAAGTGATGAGATATTATGCTATTTGAGTGTGATTTTTACTGCTGACAATAGTTGTTTAAGATCAAAAACCAAAAAATAAATAAATAAATGTAACCTAAATTTTTTTAAACTAGAAAATGAGGAGACTACATTTTAAAGCCAAATTTTTTTTGCTTAAACTGTGATTTGGTGGCATAGACATGACACACAACAGCCATTTCAGAAGTGAGGGAAAGCCACTTATTTGTTAAAGTAGGGACAGTATAGAAGAAAGCACACCAAAAACAGAAGCTAATGACAAAAATGGAAGGTAGCGGGTCCATGGTTAGAGAATGAGTTGAATGCCAAAAACTGGAAGATACCTCCCACAAAAGGGAGGGTTGAAATATATGTTAAAATATAATCTGTGGAGACAAACAGCTAGATAAAGCATTATCAAAAGAAACAGACACTTAGTTTTAATCTCATCAACATAAAAAGACAGCTAGCTAGAACTTTATTTGCAAAAGCAAAGACTGCGAGCATTATATTAGGAATTGACAATTAATAGTTAAAGCATTTTTTTTTTTTAAACACAGAGAAGTAGCTAAAACATAGGCTTAGGAAACATAGGTAACTAACTATAACACACCACAACACTTTAGGAAACACAGATGAGTAGCTAAGACATTATGTTAGGAAAACATAAGTAACCAGCTATAACACACCACAAGACTTCAGGAAACACAGATAAGTAGCTAGAACATTATATTAGGAAACATAGGTAACCAGCTATAACACACCACAACACTTTAGGAAACACAGATAAGTAGCTAGAACATTATATTAGGAAACATAGGTAACCAGCTATAATACACCACAACACTTTAGGAAACACAGACGGGTAGCTAGAACATTATATTAGGAAACATAGGTAACCAACTATAATACACCACAACACTTTAGGAAACACAGACGAGTAGCTAGAACATTATATTAGGAAAACGTAGGTAACCAGCTATAATACACCACAACACTTTAGGAAACACAGACGAGTAGCTAGAACATTATATTAGGAAACATAGGTAACCAGCTATAATACACCACAACACTTTAGGAAACACAGACAGGTAGCTAGAACATTATATTAGGAAACATAGGTAACCAGCTATAATACACCACAACACTTGAGGAAACACAGATAAGTAGCTAGAACATTATATTAGGAAACATAGGTAACCAACTATAACACCCCACAACACTTTAGGAAACACAGACGAGTAGCTAGAATATTATATTAGGAAACATAGGTAACCAGCCAAAGCACACCACAACATTGTATTAAACATTGGTAACTATTTAAAACACACCACAACATCTTGGGAAACGATGCACCTACACAAGCATTTATAATTGTTAAAGAACATACTTTATGGTTTATGATTAGTATACATGTTCTTGTTAACAATATATACCATGCAATTTAGTATTTGTATTTATGGCAAAGCTACTAAGGCTCTTGGTCGTCATCTCTAATTTTAAACTACTGACCACAGGGAAGGTAGCCAGTCATCAGCATCCATTATCCACACTAAGGGTTTACCTGTCACTCTTATAATGCACCCACAGCTTGAAGCACAAAGCTACACGAGGGCTATCTGTGCTAGTTATCCCTAATTGAGCAGTGAAAGACTAGAGGGAAGGCAACTAGTCAACACCACCCATAGCCAACTCTTTGGGGGTACTATTTTATCAACGAATAGTGGGAATAGTCACATTATAACGCCCCCACTGCTAAAAAGGTTAGCGTGTTTGGTGGGACGGCACTCCGAACCCGCGACCCTCACATTGCGAGTCGAGCGCCCTAACCACCTGGCCATGCGAGGCCCGCGCAGATAATATTTTAAAGTAGTACACGGATTCGAACCCCACCTGCCTGCTCCGAAATCCAGAACTCTATCACAAGGCCAAACTACACCCACATTCTGAAACAAATAACCATCATGATAATTTGACAGACCCGTTTTTGTTGTACCTTATTATACTGTGCTGAAGTTAGCATCAAATCTAGAGCAACAGCAGTAACTTCTTTCTGCTAACGAAAACAAAAACTTTCTACTTATTAACCGACCTTGTTAATTAAAAAAGAAAAAAAAATACCACAGCGTGTTCGGCCTATAGAGAAATCAGACCTAAAGATGTTAATTCATCTACTTAACGAAGAATCAAGCCGTGAGGCGTCTGGTAAACTTAGTCAGCAATAAAAGGACCGACTTATTAAATAAATGATGCCGTTTGGATTTTCACTCTTTAATAATGTCCTTGTCTTAAAGTTACTTTTCTAATACTTATTCCTAAGAAACAAGAAGTCAAGAGTCATGTTAGTACTTCAAAAAAATTCAAACTACTACATTCTAACTTGGAGATGCTATAAATAAGAACTTTTATGTATATTCGTAAATTATGAAATAATTAATTTTTCTGTAAGATGTGTTAAGCTTGTTCATTAAACAAGTTGTTTCTTCAGGCACCACTAATGCCAGGAATAGTACCCCCATATATAAGAAAAATGAATGGGCATAGGCGAGGGGGGGGGGCAGAGAAATGTATGGTTGTACCCATAACATCTAGAGGGTGCAATAACAGTAAAAATGGCCTCAGATACCACCAAAATGTACCATTTTTGTGAAAAATTACTATCTAAAAAGTATCATGCCCCTCACAGATCCCCCAGTATGGCTTCGCTCTCATTTCTTTTTTTCTCCAAAAGTAGCACTCCTTTTATAGATTTCTGCCCATGCCCTTGAAATAATTAAATATTACAATGCCAGAATAAAAAAACTGTAACAAATACATCAAGTAGGCAAAGATACATGTAACAATTCATACCAAATTACCTTTTTTTAAAGCTTTTAATATAAACTAGAGCAAAGACAATAATATTATTACAGTATAATATAACAAATATAACAAACTTTACACCACTTCCAGCAAAAAGAAATATGGGGTCGAAAGTAATTTCCGTTTCGCATTACTGAAGTAAGTGTTTATGTTAGGAGAAGTTACTTCATTGCAAATAAAACAGTTATATACTTGTTTATCGTACCCCCACGCACCAGGTTTATTGCGTAAAACAACCATCCATTTAAGGAAGTCACTTGCAATCAATGAACCTCTCGTGGACTAGTCAGTTTTGACATACCACATTCAATCGGTTTTAGGGTCAATTGTCAGTGACTGACTACCTTTGTTTAATCTTGTCAAACCATAAATGCATTAATAAAACAATACTACACGCGAGCAGGATAAAAAACTAGTTGAGTTTGTTTACTGTCAAGCTAAACAGTGGGCTATCTGTGTTGTGCCCACCGCAAATATCGGAACCCGCTTTTGAGTATTATAAGCCCTTACACGTACTTCTCAGCTACTAGTGGGGGGGGGGGGTGCTATCTATGCCCTGCCCATCGCAGTGAATCGAATCCCGAATTTTACCGTTTTAAGTCCGTATCTTACCGGTGACTCATCAGTAGAAGTACTTACAATATCCATAAGAAATACATTCATAGAAATCTGGAAATAATCCTTCTTTCTACACTAAACTACGAAATAAAAAACAAATACGAGTGAACGGGAAAAGAAAGTAACTAAAATACAGCGAACACATATCAGGAGAACTAGAGTAGATCGGTTTATATACATAGGAGGTAAAACGTTCTAAGTGTTTGACCTCTGGGTTAGCAGTGATTCTAGGGAAGAGCTGTTCGTTATAACAGAACGCGTAGTGACTGCGGCTGAAGCACGTGAAACTTTTACTGATGAATCAGAATAGAAGGTAATGGAGGCAGCATGCGTTATCGTTAGCCAAGCTTCTATGCTGGGTTCATAAGGACGCGCTTTCAAACCTGGGCAGAAAAAGTGAATAAAAGTTGATGGATGGTGCAGGACGAAGGACGAGGGCATATTCTTACAGGAAAATCGTACTTTTTTCACTCGATGACGCGCCTTAACTGGTCACTGATGTGCTTCGTCGCGTGTAAATTATTTTGACAGAAATAATAGAGCTTATACCCATCCTCGTGGATTCCCAGCACCTGGCCATGTGTTAGTCTGTGGCGCCAAAATATAGTCACGTGAACACGGCATGAGCTATTATGCAGGCACTAGTTCCCAAGTGCTAGAAAACAAACACAGAATACGAAAAGCTTGAACACGTGCGTTTACTCTGAGAGAGAGAGAAAGATTTGTTTTGTTAGTTTGTTTTTGAATTTCGCGCAAAGCTACACGAGGGCTATCTGCGCTAGCCGTCCCTCTTTTAGTAGTGTAAGACTAGAGGGAATACAGCTAGTTATCACCACCCACCGCCAACTCTTGGGCTACTCTTTTACCAACATGTTTGGTGGGCCGGGGATTCGAACCCGCGACCCTCAGATTGCGAGTCGAGCGCCCTAACCACCTGGCCATGCCGACCGAGAGAGAAAGAAAACATCTATAACTGATACCACGTGGCTTCTCTCTCTCTCAAGACAACATCATCTACGTACATAATTTCAATAACTTATTTTTACGACATTTTAATAGATATTCGATAACCAACTCAAACATGTATGTTTCTACACCTATTCTCGTTCGTACTAAATACTTGAAAATGTGATATTTTAAAATGAAAATTAGTTCAGATTTACAAAACGTATGAAGTAATAATTTATAATATATTACTAACTACCATATAATGCATAAAGGTGGATGAACAAAGTCACAAACTGTTATCAACCTAGAGAAATAAAACAAAAAGTCCCCTATCAAGTAATTTAAACGAAAAGCGCGAGAATTCTGTCATCTCTTAATAATCGATTTCACTTTTAGAGTTGAACATTCATATTCGCTTGAGCTTGATCATTGAGGGCGTGGGTTGGCCCTATGTTAAAACTCCATATTTCGGCCCTGGCGAACTGGGTTCGAATCGGTGCGATACCGCAAAATATTCCCAGTACTTTTACGTTTTGGATTTGTTATAAGAGTGATAGTCACTTAACGTGGGTAGTAGTGGTGTTACTGGTTCCTGGTTAGTAGTTCAAAATTAGGGACGGCGGTAGATAGCCATAAATACATGACCAGGGAAGATGCATGCTGATAATTGAGAGTATAGGCTCATTTAATTTAAATCGATAAATATGGAGGTTGACTTGTATAGTGGATGTTACTTTTTTGTAATACTGTGACTGTTAAAAATGTTTGTTTTAACACCCATATTACATGACAGTTTGGTTCTATCGCTAACACAAAAAAAAGTAAAGTATTAATTCTAACACTAGCTTACACAAAATGCGGTAACCAGGATAAGTTTTGTTTGTTTATTTTCGGGGGGGGGGGGGCTGGTATCATTGTAATCTCAAAGAAAACGAAAAAGATTTAACTGAATAAAACAAAGCTTAGAAATGTTCTCTAATCTAAAATTTAGTAGGTTAGTGTGTGTATGTGGGGGGGGGGGGGTAACCCTGTATGCCCTTCTCTTGTTTACGTCTATGATTATACCGTATCATTACTGCAGGTGACGTCAATGAAAAGAGACGAACGACTGGTATAAATGGTAAATTTTGAGATTAATTAACAATTTTCTAACAGCTTGCCACTTTTGTTTACTGTAAACAATACTACAGGAGTAATGTTGGTGTTTTTTTTTTTTGTTACTGCTGCTATATTGATCAGCATTAAGACCATGTTTATGATCCATTTGTCGTAGTTGAGCGTTTCGGTACTAATCTCAAATATTTTGTGAATATTTATAAAGGAGTTGATTTGAGATTATAATAATATTATTATTTAATTAAAATATGTATGTAAAAAAACAAAACCTGTCCGAAGGAGGTGTTATATTATCTACAGCTCTTAATGTTGTTGTGATATGTTTATCGTTTAAGTTTGTTTTCAAATTTCGTACAAAGCTATAAAATAGCTATTTATGAATAGCCGTCCCTAAATTTGAGCTAACATACTGACTAAATGGAAGGCAATTAGTTAACAGCACCCACCGCTATTTTTGGGTTACTTTTGTCTGACCGGATAGTAGAATATGTTTGTTTGTTCTTAAGTACACATGGGTTATCTGTGCCGTGCCCACCATAGGTATCGAAACCCGGTTTTTAGCGTTGTGCCCGTTAGTCTTATAGGAGAGAGCACTTATAGCCCAAAGTGCAGAGCACGTTTTTGAGGCAGCGGGACGCGAGCCACGAACCCTTAAATACACTAGGTCATGATCAGCCTTACCCTTTAAGAACTTTGTTTAAGCTTCAAACACCTTAAATTAGGTTGGGTAGGCCCAAACAATTTAAGACAGTGATTATTTCCACGTAGTAAATTCTAGTATGCAAACTTGAAGATTTGAATAAGTGATAGGTAATTTATCACGCAGAAGGTAAACATAAGCTCTTTTTTTCTTTTTCTTTTTTGGATAAATGTGAAATGGAGTCAGTTCGCTAAGTGTAACAAGGTGACGCCATCTCTTGAGAATCTTGCGTGAATTATTGATCACCATCTTAGTGGAAGCCCCTGGGTGGTCATAGACTAAGAAGCAGAATAATTAATACGAAACTAACGTATACAGTATCACTCGTTTTCGCCCGCATGCAGGAACTCTTCAAATATTCAGCAACGACCAATAAGGGCGCCTGAAGAAACTACTGATGAATAACACGGTGGCGCTGCTACAAGTATCAACGTTCGTTTTACTGAATAATACATTTTACTTACTGGGAAAATGAAAATTTTGCAGTGGTGAATCTATTGAGACTATATAATGACCCAAGATTCTTTTTGGTACTTCTAATACTGATGTGCGCCACCGATATGTTTATCCTCAATGGGTTAGAAGTTTGAGCTTCTGGCCAGTTTATACGACTTTCTATTTGTGCCCTCTATAGTTTGAAAATGTTATGACAGCTAAAAGCGGTATAAACTTTTTCTTACTCCAAAGTGTTTGATTCTAAGTCCCTGCGACTACAAACTGCGTTTATTAACTGGGAGTTAATTTCTTGCTGAAAAAAGTTTCTATATTAATTGAGGTATTTCACGTTTCCTTAATATTTTTTGTTTCATACCTTTCGAGCAGAGCTGCACAAAAGGCTATCCGCATTTATCAGTCTTAAATTTTAAACTGATAAACTAGAGGGAAGGCAGCTAGCCAGCAGCACCCCCACACCCCAGCAAATTCTTGGGCTACTCTTGTCTTACGGAATAGTTGGATTTTACTGCCACTCTTACAACACACCCACGGTTCCAAAGTGTGGAGCGTTTTTTGCAGCAGTAAGCCACGAACCACGAATTCTGTGATTCACTGTCTGAGCACGCTAACCATTGGTCATGCCCGATTCATTAGACAGACTTACGAAACCAACTTACTGTAGTAAATACTTTCTTCGAGCTTGTTAAATTTGTGTCGCGTTGGCCTATAAAGATTTTACTGTCTGCATATACAAGATACGTGATCTAACTGTCAGGCAATGAAAAGTACCGAGTCAGTGTTTTATAGACATTACAAGAAGAAGAAATTGTAGAAAAATGTGTAGTGTAAAATAAAGATTTTACTGTCTGCATATACAAGATACGTGATCTAACTGTCAGGCAATGAAAAGTACCGAGTCAGTGTTTTATAGACATTACAAGAAGAAGAAATTGTAGAAAAATATGTAGTGTTTCTAAAAGGAAGTGATAGACAACATAAGAACTTAGGCTGTTTTTTCGAAGAGCGCGTAAGAAGTGTTTAGTTGAGAAACACACAATCAGACCGATGTGGGGGGCAAAATTTTAATTCTTCAGATTAAGATAATAATTGTTTTTATGCTTCGTGATCAATTACACGCATAGAAGCAGACTTGAGATGCATGATGAACTAAAATTATGACACTTATATCCATAAAAAAACACTAAGGCTCGTTTCTCTACAGCTACTTCATTAGCGAGAGCAGTCCCTGGGGGTAAGTAACGACACCAAGCATTGAACGGAAAGAATTTCACCAAGTTTTTTTTGTTTTGTTTTTTGGCGTACACACGTATATAATTCTACAGTAGGAACTCCAATGAGAAATATATATATTTATATGTTTTTGTTTAAGAATTTTTTTTTACAATTCAAAACAAATACGGGCTTCGAAGCATGTAACATGTTTGTGTGCGCGCGAGTGCGTGCGTGTACGTATTCAATACACTTTAAATTAAATCTTGTAATAAGTAAATCGATGAATAGTGTTATATAAATATAAGCTTTTTGGTTTTTTTAGAAGGAAAATAAATGAAGAAAAGAAAAAAATATACTTGAAAAATAAAAATGCTACCAAAAAACAAACATCCAACACCAGGGCAGAAATCATAGGGTGGGTCATAATGTAGTGTGCCCTAATTGTTTTTTTTTTTTCTTTTTAGGTACACACACACGTTCCTTTCTCTTTACACTGAATAATACACGAAGTTCTGTATGTAAATTGTAGGCACAGGCTGTTAATTGTCTATAATTTGTACTCGGAGAAAAAGCCTGGAATCTCCGAGTAACAATTTTATGTGTGATAACCACACCCATTCACACTTGTAAATAGTTTTAATATTCACGGAAAAAATAATAAATATCTTATGTCTGTTTGTTTAAAATTTTCTCGCAAAGCTATATACATTAAGGGCTAGCCCTAAATATTAACTAATTTACTAAGTGAAAGTTTACTAGTCAACAGCACCCATCGCCAATTATTGGACTATTTAGTTCTTCGAGTGAACAAGAACCTAGTTTATTGCGTGTTTTATATTGTTGATATAATGCAAGTTTGCAGAAGTTGCACGCAATGCACGTGCAATTCTCTAAAGGTCTTACAAATGAACTAAAATATACAAAAGTTTACACTTCACGTGGTCATATTTATGAACACACAAAGAAATTTGACATCTTTTGTATAAAAAAAAAACTGTATATTTCAAGGTTTTTCTACAGTTAGAATGATTCCTTCTGATTCATGATAGTGGTATTTAAAAGCGACCCAAGAGTGGGAATGGTGACCTTCGCTTGAAGCTTACCTATGGTACTACTATAATGTTTATCAGCATTTAAAATAAGTTTTAAAAAACGTTTATATTGCTTGTTTTAAGATTTTCGCGCAAAGCTACGTAAAGTCCGTTCCTATTTTTGTACTGGCAAACTAAAGAGAGGGCAGCTAGTCAATAACACCCACCGCCAACTCTTAGGTTACCCTTATCTAAACAAATAGTGTGATTTGAATGTCATTCTTGTAGCACATCCAAGACCTCAAATTTCGGAAAGCGGCTTTACGGCAACGGAACGCGAAACATGAATCCTCGGATTCACAATTCGGCCACACTTATCACTATTCAACGCCTGGCTCACAAATTTTGCAAACGAAAAAAAAAAAATTCATTGCATACACAACAGACGTTCATGTTCTTTCCTTGAAACTAATATAGCTGCAAGTTTAACAAAACTGAATTGGTTCTTGCGAAAGACACTTCCCAAACACCAGGAAAACATGCTGAAACGAGGTTATTATCCCAGGTAACTATACAAACAGGAAGAGAAAATTATTTACTTTTATTAAATTTCCCTCTCTCTCTCTCTCTCTCTCTGAATACTTTGAATAACCTGCTAAGAAAATAAAATTAAACAAAATGTTGGCACAATAACGATAATACATGTGTTTGCTGGTCCTTCGAGATTTACAAAGCTTGAGTTGGTTTAGATATGGTTTGTACTTACCAAAACAACCAATTCAACCTTATCGGGAAGAGCGGTGAGTAAAAGTTCATAGAGAGCACGTGTCACATGGTTGATAAAACAAGCTTCAGGCACAATCTATTGAGCAAGTGTCACCACTATCAAACCGTATAGCAATATGCTCCTACACTGAAGATATAGGCTAAACCTGAACGATCTAGACAGTGGGTCGCCGAACCGACTTACTAACTCCCACATTCCACGTTTTGGCTCGCAATCGGGCCTCAACACCAACTACTACACGCGCGCGGCGAGGCACGCGCAGGGGGCAGGGTCAGTGACAAGTCGACCGAGCCCCCCACGTGGATGGCCCGTGTCCATTGTTAAGTTTCTGATGTACACTCATATGGCCATCTGATACACTGTGGTTACTACACAGAGAACCAAACTCGCTTTTCAAGTTTCAATTCTTTCAACTTTAATCCTGTTTTTTTTTAAAAAAAGGGGGGAAGAGTCCGTTGTTTCTTTATATGAGAAGAAACTGGGAAACTTTTTCTAAGCTTCCAGTGAATCCAAAAGCAGAGCTAGAGTCATGATACAGCCGTGTCCGCAGGGGTAACACAGCCCTCTGTAATGATTATTTTCTCCTCCGCACCCTCTCCCAATACAGCTGACGTGTGCGGCCGGTTGCAAAGCCGGAGGCACTGTAGCTCGGAATGCCAGGCCCCATGCTTACAAAGGCAGAGGAATGCGGCCTACTTGCCGCAGCCGCCGGAGATCGACGGTACACAAAGGACACGTATTTACGACCATGGACTAGGTGAAAAGCAGCGGGCTCCGCCTCCTATATAGTGGCTAGCATCCCTTCAGCGAGCTCGAGATTAGACAGCTTGCCTCGCGGGATCGCCATGTTTCTCAGCCGAGCGATATCGCTCACGCCTCCGTTTGGGCACTGCTGATGGAAAGCGAGGTTGGGCAGAACCCCCCTCCCTCACCCTATGCACTTATCTGGTTGACCAACAGTACATCATCAAATACATACGATTTGATTTTATAGCTAAATGTCTAAAATATATATATTACAGTGCCTTGAAGGCGATTTTTAGCACAAAATGAAACTCCCTAAAACATAAACGTACGTTTCAAAATTTCGTAATTGCTGGAGCACATTACAAATTGAAGGCTGCACGGGCCTATCAACCACAATATTTATTATAAAGATGTGTTAAGCAGGGCCACTTCTAAAAAAAAAAAACAACAACACAAATATTTAATAAATCTTCAGAACTCCAACTTTCAATTACAGGTTCAAGCCTTCCGGTTTTGCTTAAGTTTAAAAAAAATTGGAAAATTTAGCTGGATAATAATGAAGTGGAAATGCTGGGGGCGGTCACGTTCTGGTACATACATAATCTCCAGGCACTAATCCTTACATATCGATAATTCTACAAATGAATAGCAGGAAAATAAAAATAAGCTGTCAAGCGCTCCATTGCATGGAAAACCATTCTTTTCAATGTTCTTGACTCTTGTCGGAGACATTAAATGTATAAAGCAAGAAACATGATAGCAGAGTGGAAAAGGTCCTTCTCAGCAGATAAGGACTAGAGTTACTGGTTTGCATGACCGACCATTCTGATAGATATGTTGTTGTTGTTTTTTCAGATCGCCAGTGCCACAATGAAGCGTTTCCCCATCAGTTACACTGAATAATTTTCAATTTACCTACAAGGTATTTGTTACATATCCAAAACTTTACGTGCACTAACTGTTAGTCTAGTGAAACACTTAATATAAATATAGTTTGTATTTTTTCTATGTGTACCCAATCGAATGTATCTGGATTTTGTTTTTTTTTCTATCACTTAAAAAGAAGGAGAAATTCTTTAATATCTACATACATAAAACAAGGTCCTACCGTACATTTTTAGTCCTAGTTAGTTTCACAAGCAATGAAAATAATTGTCTAAATTACATAGAAAATTATGGTTTCAAACGTCTTTTGATCTCGGAACCTTTCCTTGGAGTACGTTATATTTTGGTGATGCTACAGTTATTTTGTATTTGTTACACAAGTACAATCTCATACACCTTAAAACTCTTGGTTTGTTTAATCTGTCGATCAAGTTTTTGTTAATCATATTTGATCTAATGGATGGATGGACAGACAAATACAGTTCAGTACAAATAGACGACAAAAAAAAGTATCGATTAACATTTATATAGATTACAGGAAAAACTTGTAGCTTATGATATATTAAAACACTTGACTTTCGCAACTAGTCAACACTTGAAAGTCATAAACCAGCCTGTCTTATAGCTATATAACCGTAGGAAATTCAGCTACAGAGAACACATTTTGTATTTTAAAACTGCAGAGTTTTTTTTTTAAAAACTTCAAAACTAAATACTTCAACTTTTGACCTGCTAAGTAACAATAAAAGTGTAAAATATTTGCGTGTTATCAAAATATCCGTTTTGCGTAATCATGAAATCATATTAAAAAAAATCTTATTCTATAATTCTCCAATCAAAAACTAAAAAGGTACATCGAATTAATTAGTTACCAGGAAATCGACAGTATTTCAATAAACTGGACAGAAAAAACAACGTGAAAACGTGGCTAAGAAATACATCTGGTCAACGACCTTACAAACTAATTATATTAGCTCCTAAATTTAATGTTTGAATTTTAAGTTGTTTTAACTTTTTATTTGATTGTAAGTAATCTTACATGTTTGTGGTACTTTATTATCTATCCAAAAACTCTTCTGCCAACAGGAGGTGATTTTAATGAGAAAATTTGCAACCAATAAAAACTAATGGAACATTCATTTGGTTCGTCTTATTTGTGACATCAGTATTAAACGTCTCCTGAAAGTTTCCACACACACATATACTTAGAGGCCGTTAATGTTCCTAACAGGATATGAAAAAAAAAAATGCATCAGTCCTCTGCGTATTACAATTACGTGGCATCATATCGTAATGCACGAGACAAAATGCCTTTTTTTGAATTTGTTGTATTAATATTTTCCGGTTCTCTTATATTTTTAGCAGTCATTGTTGATGAGATGTATTAGTGTTTTGACAATACTTTTGATTTCCTAGTAAAACATACCAAACTATATAGATATTACATGTAAAGGTTCACAGAAAAGGTGAGAAATGCATGTAAAGAAATTTATAATATCACAGTTACAACTAATATCGCGACAAACAACAGTCGAACATAAAATACTATAAATTTCTTTATAGTCTCAAAACGTAAGAGTCCATATAATAACAGATAAAATAATATACAACTGGTCTGGTGCCCATCTTATTTATTATTTAATTTTGTCAACAACAAAAAAGAAACGGAAATAATGAGATATCCCCCCCCCCCGAACTTTCATTACAAGACACTTAGTAGTCATGGTTAACTTACCAAGATTTGTAGCAGACAGAATAGTGTCCAAGCACTCAAGGTCATCGTCGGTAAAAGGATGTGGATCCTGGAATCATACAAATGTGTTAAGAGATGAAACGGAGTGATAATATATATGTACGAATGGCAATTCTAGTAGCTAATATTATGAAGGGAAAAAAGGGGGGGAACAAACTGCATATACTCTACGAACATTTTTTTTTAAACAATATAAATATTTAAAGAACTAAACGATGCATTTCAAAAATGTGTCTTCTTTGTCACACTAATGACACAAAACTTCACAGCGCCAACGATTTCTTTGTTTAAGGACAGGGCTGCACAATGAGATATCTATGCTGTACCTACCGCTGGTATTGGACCCCGAATCTTAGCGTCATATAAGTCATTAAGCTATAATGCTGAGCCACCGTAGAACAGTTCCAAATGATCATTAAGTGCATCTATCTTCAGGTCAAAAGGGCAAGTTCCTGAATATTTTAATATTTTGGCACCAATCAGAATATTTCGTTCGCTTCACGGGGATGGTGGGACGGTGTATCCGTGTTCGTCATTTGCCATAGAGGTGTACTATTTACTCGCATAAAATTTCGAAAAAAATAAAATCACCTCAACTAGTTAGCTTCTTCATATTAGTGCTTCTAAGTACCCTGGAAATCCAGGCAATCCCCCAAAACCCCTGAAAGATTCATGACGATCAGAGTTAGAGAAACAGGCACTGAAGCAGCAGCATGGAACAAAATATAATTGGCTGTCAATCTCGTAAAAAAAATAAATTTAATAAAGTAAAGGGTTTTTAGAATCTCTTTGGGGCATAAACCCCTGAAAGTTTATTGGTGATTAGAGGTCGAGAAGTTAAAAAATATTTCGCCACAGACATACAGACACAAGCTACTTTATAATACAGATAAGTCATGTGCAATGAATCTAAATACTAAACTGGATTTTCAAAAGAGACAAGGAAATGACATGTTTGCATTAATGGATATTTCTGAACTTGCGACAGATTCATAGCAGTTTGTCCGATTAAAATGTTTTTAACTGAACAGATAAGTAATCGCAAGCTGTTCTTTGATAATAAATACTTATATTACCAATTTTCACCACAAATGCTTGTGGGCACGTACGGTAAAAGTTCGGATTAAACAAGTCTTATGACAAAAATGTAACACTTTACTAGCCAATGCACTCCTAATCTAGTTACCGCAACTCAATGCATACTAGCCAACGCAATTCTAACGCAGTTACCGCAACTCAATGCATACTAGCCAACGCAATTCTAACGCAGTTACCGTACTCCATACACACTAGGCAACGCAATTCTAATCCAGTTACCGTACTCCATACACACTAGGCAACGCAATTCTAATCCAGTTGCCGTGCTCCATACACACTAGGCAACGCAATTCTAATCCAGTTGCCGTGCTCCATACACACTAGGCAAC
>NW_013667092.1:101676-118627 GCF_000517525.1 Limulus polyphemus
TTGCCGTGCTCCATACACACTAGGCAACGCAATTCTAATCCAGTTGCCGTGCTCCATACACACTAGGCAACGCAATTCTAATCCAGTTGCCGTGCTCCATACACACTAGGCAACGCAATTCTAATCCAGTTGCCGTGCTCCATACACACTAGGCAACGCAATTCTAATCCAGTTGCCGTGCTCCATACACACTAGGCAACGCAATTCTAATCCAGTTGTCGTGCTCCATACATACAAGTCAACGCAATTCTAATCCATTTACCGTACTCTATACATATTAACAAACGCAATTCTAATCCAGTTACCGTACTCTATACATATTAACAAACGCAATTCTAATCCAGTTACCGTACTCTATACATATTAACAAACGCAATTCTAATCCAGTTACCGTACTCTATACATATTAACAAACGCAATTCTAATCCAGTTACCGTACTGTAAACATATTAACAAACGTAATTCTAATCCAGTTATCGTGATTCATATACTGCAAACAAGACAGACAAGTAATGCAATATTAAATTTTTTTTAGATTTCCATTTTGTAGCTAAAAATAAACCTTAAACTGGGCGAGTTGTTCATCTTATAAACGTGGCAATAAAATATATAATCACCCAGGTTATATTCCTAAGTATTATATAGCAAAATATTTTAAGAATTTCTTTCACACACACAGAGGTAACAATAACATTTAAACGTCAAATAATGCAGCTACTTAACTGAGAACAACAAACAACAAAAATCTATGGAATCACTCGAGTACTTTAATAAGCTGTGGTACATAACTTCCACCACATACAAATACCTTTCTATCCGCACATACTGTAAGGGTTAAAGTCAGGAGGCATTTATAGGACTAGATATTACACAGATGATTAAACTATAAACAGTGACCAAAAAAACATATCCGTCAGCAATTTACAAAAAAATCAAGAATATGTGGGAAAAGTCACTGGCATTTATTTTCATTATTATTTTTATTCATAACTGAGCTAGGCGTGCCCTGGTAGTTAGCATGCGGGGTCGAAGGGTCCACGGCTCGAGCCGTGATACCACTAAACACACTGCGCATATTCAGTTGTGGGCGCATTATAAGAGTGATAGTCAGTCCCCTTATTCAATTCAAGGTATCGGACAAAGATACTCTAGAACCCAGACTGTTTAGATCACGTACGTATAAGGTTCTGTTCATGTTGAAAATACCAAGAACTCTTAAAAGACACGATTCCGAAAGGCGACAACAGGAAATGCTAAAAATAAAAGTTTAAAAACAGGGTAGTAGAGAAAAATTACACTTTAGATTTAAATCAAGTGGAAATCATCACAATGAACCTCTTTCTGATGTTATCTTAATTTTATAATGGCAATTTCAAATTAAGTACCGATAAACTAAATGGAAATAATTAACTGTAAAAAGTACTGAAAAACTATTATAATATATTAGGACACCTAGCGGCAGTGCCGGATTAACGCAAGAGCTGACGGGGCTTCAAGGGCTTTGGGAACCCCACTAACCTTGAATTTTTTTGAAAAATACAATTCCATCGATATATTAGCCCTTAGGCCCTAAGTAGGCTTAATCCGGCCTGCTTAGAAGCAAGATTTTAAAATGCCTGTTTACAAAAACGGGAACCTTTTAATTACAGCAAAATAAAAGAAAGTAAATTTTTGTTCGATTTGGATTTAACATGTGTACATTATAAATTGTAAAAAAAAAACTGGTTTATCTTTCACGTGAATATATATTACCAAAAGTTTTGATCAGAAATCTGAGCTACTAATTTGTCTGTTCCATTCAAACTTGCACGTGAATCCCATAGTGCACTGCTGCGTTTTTAAAAATTAGCAGCTGCTAAAACCAAGTTGCCACGTGAAAGAAGAGGGAGGGAGGGAGGGAGTACAGAGAGTCTCAGTGATGAATAGCTATCGGGTATAACATTAGTAATAAACGTCCGCGACATTTCGTTCCACCTGTTCATGTCCAAATGCATTATGGGTAAAGAAATTGCTGAAGGGGAAGAAGATAGCTTAGCTACCACAGTCATTACAGAAATAAAGAGGAAACTCAGTGTCAATCCTAATGCTGTAGCTTACGAATATCAAATTTAAAGGATTAAGGGATATTTGTCGACGTATACCTGTGAAACAGGTGCGCCAGGATCTCTCACGCGACTACTAGGGCTCCCTCTAGGTTGAGCAGGATACCACGGTGGCACTCTAGGTTTGGAATCTCTTCTCCGCATGGTCTCTTTTTATTCTAGATTCGTTGTACCATTTTCGTTCCATCTAGAAAACAACAACAGGAATCAGGATTGACTTATTCAAAAAATAAGACTTATCATCTTATAATCCACCAACTTATATACTCACAGTTCTGACCACTAGAAGATGCTTAACGAAACAAGATATCAGTTTGTATAGCATGACAATATTAATAACGATTACAACTCCACTGTTTATAATACATATGTCTTACTCGTATCTCTAGAACTCAACATATTATCAATGCACAACGGATAATTCAGTGTTAAGTTTATAACAGCGTATTGGAGAGGGCAAATATAAACTTCTCTCCCCCCCCCCCCTCCTCCTTTCCACAGACGTAACCAGGAACGATTCTGATCGAAGGGAGATATTTTGCTCTAATATGGTTATCCACTAATGTCTGTATTTTTCTATATTTTGCTAAACAAATCTGCCCATCTTACTTAACCTCAGAATAATTGTATATGTTCTTCGGATCAGATTTATCTAAATCATGGTAACGAAACAAAAAAAAAAGAGAAAGAAATACATAATCTCTAGTTTTTTCTCATAATAGTATCTTTATAACAGTTTGGTAGAGTTACAGGCTTTGGAAAACTAACCGTAATCCGTGAAATTTAAACACACTCAATCAAAACATTATCTCAGAATTCGGGGCCCCCCCAGTGGCACAGCGGTATGTCTGCGGACTTACAACGCTAGAAACCGGGTTTCGATACCCGTGGTGGGCAGAGCACAAATAGTCCTTGTGTAGCTTTGTGCATAATTAAAAACAAAAAAAACAGAATTCGGTAAAGTGAAAGCGCAACTTTATTGGACTTTGACCTCAAGGCGGGAGGTTAAATTCTATAGCGCAGTTACGATACAATCATCATAATAGCTTGAATAAGAGTAGGTTACTTACACCCACGTATTACTATATCATACTGACAACAACTATATCGGTAAAGCCACCGACAAAGTTACGATTTAAGTTATAGGATTGAATATACGTTATTCTATAAAGTGGCGTAATGAACATTATAAATACGTTTAATTCAGAGTAATAAAACCGAAGTTCCTTTCACTGAAACCTCGTGACAGTATTCAAGTGTAATATGATACTCAAGAAATCTTCTTTACAGTGATGTAACCTCGTGACAGTATTCAAGTGTAATATGATACTCAGAAAAATATTCTTTACAGTGATGTAACCTCGTGACAGTATTCAAGTGTAATATGATACTCAGAAAAATATTCTTTACAGTGATGTAACCTCGTGACAGTATTCAAGTGTAATACGATACTCAGAAAAAATATTATTTACAGTGATGTAACCTCGTGACAGTATTCAAATGTAATATGATACTAAGAAAAATATTCTTTACAGTGATGTAACCTCGTGACAGTATTCAACTGTAATATGATACTCGGAAAAATATTCTTTACAGTGATGTAACCTCGTGACAGTATTCAAGTGTAATATGATACTCAGAAAAAATATTCTTTACAGTGATGTAACCTCGTGACAGTATTCAAGTGTAATATGATACTTGGAAAAATATTCTTTACAGTGATGTAACTTCGTGATAGTATTCAAGTGTAATATGATACTCAGAAAAAAAAACAAATCTTCTTTACAGTCATGTAACCTCGTAACAGTATTCAAGTGTAATATGATACGCAGAAAAAATCTTCTTTACTGTGATGTATTTAGGTATCTAACGTGTGTAACCGGAAACTGAAACATCACTCGCTCTCACTCATTATACACCCTCACCCTCTGGAGCTTATAACCCTAAAATCCTGGTTTCGATACTCGTGGTGGGCACAGCACAGACAGCCCATTGTACACTCACTATACAATCAGCAATTATTCAAGGATGTCATTCGACTCTCCCATAAATCTAATTACGAATTATTGGTTTGTATTTTTGTTTGTAAAGCTACACAATGGGCTATATGTGCTCTGCCCATCACAGGTATCGAAACCAGGTCTCTTGCGTTGTAAGCCTGCAGACATGCCGCTGTGCCACTGGATGGAGGGAGGGGGCGTTGTCTTGTAAAAATTATCATCCCGATTTTATTTATAGCATCAAATCCTAAAATAAACAATCTCAACAACAACAAACAGTGTCGATTTAAAAGTGTTCACATTCCCAACAAAAAACAGAAAGACATCTTAAGTAAAAATACCATGATGCAAATAACAAAACAAAGGAAGGAAAGACTTCTTGAGAAAATCGTCCGTGCTGTGCAGTAAAAAGAGTACAATCAAATGTACAATAGCAACAAGTAAATTCTTTGGGCTTCGTGTAGTTTATTTTTATTTAATACGTTGAGCGGTTGAATCTTAACTTTTTTATGAAAAGACGAACTGAAAACAAATAGTTGAGACGCGCAAAACTATCGCCCCTTCTATCTTATTAACTTTGACAGCTGCTAGTTTTATGTCTGAAGTTTAATATGGAGGTAGGAAATATTTACGTTTTTATCAAAGCAAACCTTTCCAAAAATCTGACATCTCACGTGCCGTATTGCAGACACAAAAATACGAATGTCACTGTTACCTTCAGTGCTTTTAACGTTGTAAATATTCACAACAATGAAAAAGCATATAAAAAAATTCAGAATGAACGCACTAGCCAGCAAATACAAAGAACAATGCAATTAACTCGAGGCCTAGAACTACCGATGGGGTCCTAATACGATTGGTATTTTTTTAAAACTATTTAAGCAATAAATTACTTACATGTGGATCCAAGAGTTCGTTGGTCCCACGTAACGTATGATACGCACGCACATACATACAAAAAAAAACACCAATACTGCAGTGAATTCCACTATTTATTGTTAGGTTTATTTATGTATTTTACATAGAAAATTGGCGATTTTAAAATTTCTTTACAACGAGTGTCCTAACACGCACACACGAAAAAAACAACAACTAAAAAGGCAAACATTCGCAAGTGAATGCAATGTGTCTCCCCCACCCTTAAAATAAAGTAGATTTCACGAGAGATTGTATTCAAGACAGGGTAAGGGGGCATAAAATACAACACATATATACTTCGGAGGGATAGACACTTCACACGGTATTAATCTGAGGCTTTTGTGAGAAAGACGTGATGCAGCTAATTTATTAAACTGTGGCCTTAATAATACATACGACAGGAAGTGTCTGAGTAAACAGGTTTATTTACATTGACATAAGCATAAGACTTGTTAAACCAGATGTAGTAGCTCAGCAATAAGTCAGAGGGTTATTCACGCTAAAAATCGGGATTCGATACCTGCGGTGTGTAGCTTGTGCTTAAAAATAAACAAGCGAAATGCAGTAACAACAATCACTCCTAGCACCGTCCACCACAACTACAGGATCAATTTTCTCTCTCTCTCTCTCTCTCTCTCTCTAGGCGAATAAGTATACAAAACACATCATAAATAACTCCTACAATACACGGGAAATGGCCACTAGCAGATTTTGTTAAGCACAAAGCTACACACTGAACTATCTGTGCTATGACCACCATGGATATCCAAACCCCCTTTTTAGCGTTATAAGCCTTGAGACATAACACTCAGCCACTGGGGGCATATTTAAGCAGGAAGTTTATCATATTCCATTCCTGTACATGGTGTAGCAAAAGTCACACGAACCACAATGACTTTATAATTGTTCGAAATGTTCACCGTTGCTATCACGACACAGAGTTAAAACAGGATCACTTCCACACGTTCTTGTAAGATTAATGACTTTCCAACCAATTATTATAACAAAATAGAAATAGACAGCGAAACACAAACAAGACTTGGAAAAATCGTAGTAATTGTGAGACATAAAAGTTGTGCTTCCTCCTGTACTTCAAGCTACGTATGATACGAAAGTTCTACGACAAGGGCGCCTCCATACGGAAGTCTTATCTAAAACTCTTTCTTCTAAGTACAAAGTTTCATCACATACCAAAAGAAAAATCACTTTATATATACGTAGTCTATTGCCTAAAATATACAAACAGAGGTTGTTTGTTTGTTTTTTGCCAGCCTCGTCTTTTACACAAAAGCAATAAAGAAAATAACATAAAAGTTTACTAGCCAGGTGGTTAGAGCGCTCGACTCGCAATCTGTTGGCAGGGATTCGAATCCCTGTCCCACCAAATATGCTCGCCCTTTCAGCCGTGGAGGGCTTTATAATGATAAAAGAGTAGCCCAAGAATTGGTGGTGCTGACTAGCTGCTAAATTAGGGACGACTATCATAGTTAGCCCTCAACAAAAGTTCACAAATGAAGAGACTGAAACAGGTTTGTATCCTATACCACAATCGTGCTCTTGTCTAAAAGTGTTAGTAGTTAGCATTCCCTTCAGGACTATCTCAGTAAACTTAGTTTCTAATAAATAGGGGAAAAAAGTATTAATATTTTAACGGAAAGTAAGGATCGTTGGTTATTCGTAGAATTCCTATAAGAAGTATCCAAAACATAATAAATACTGCAATAAAAAGTACACAAACAAGTAAGGTGATACTAGCTGGACAGATTTTAAAACGATTTTTAATCCTTACTTTGGTTGGCATTGTGATCCATATAGCTAAATGAAGCAGTCTAAATTCTTATTTCATTACTTTTTGTAGCCGGTTTCCTATTTCATTTTCAAATTAATGATCTTTTAATACTCTTGCTTCTTTACTTTTTATGTTATACCTGTATAAAATATATACTTTACGTTTAGAAACTGTCGTGTCTATCCATTGATAGATTGCGCCATCTGTTGGGTTGAAAAGATATTTAAGTAGTGAATGATACGTTTACCATTTATAAAAAGATCTTTATATATTTATCGGAATATCAAAAGCGGATACTCACAGATCAATTAATAAAGCTGGAGAAATCTTGTAGCGATAATCCAATCCATCTAGGAGCTAGCCCCGCTGACGTGATCAAGTAGGTAGGTAGGTAGTAGATGAAAAAGTTTCTATGTTAGAAATTTTTGAATTCTTATCCCGGAAATGTTAGCGACCTTTTTAGCGTATTATTAGTATACATACATGGATATAATAAAACCAATACTTTGATTGGTCGGTTTTTTCGCTTTGGAATTCAATAGGGTGGTTTTTCGACTCGTCAATTATTTGCAAACCTTGTCGATCCCTACTATTAAATAGTACTTAATAATATTAAGTAATATTTAGTGCTTAACTCTAAACAGTGCTTAAGGAATGCATTACTTTTTGAAAATCAGTATACACGGCCCTTTGTTGTTGTTTTCATATACACGGCCTTTTTTTTAAATACTCTAGTTAAAAGCTGAATAAATTATCATAATGTCACTTCATTCGAAGTCTTCATCAGACGTTTAAAACTTCTTTCAAACAAAATGGCCGATTTATTTTTACCGATTTCATATCTTTGCGAGTTTCATTTCCGATCTTTACGTAAATAAGATCAGACTTCTGATTACAGCATTCCTTTTAATAGTTTCTATGATTCCAATAGTCGCGTAAAACTACGACTATGCACTAGTAGTCCCTAATTATAAACTGATATACTATTGGGAAGGTAGCTAGTCGACAAAACACACCAACTCTTGGATTACTCCATTCGAAAAGTGGAATTTAAACATCACTATTATAACACATTCGCTGCCTCAAAATGCGGATTACGATTTTGCAGCCACGGAGACGAACCGGAAACCCTCGGATTCACAGTCCAGTATCCTAACTTTTGTCGAGCTAGTTTGATTTTGTTTTAGTAACACGTCACTTCTTGGCTTGTTACCAAATGTCAAATTCTGGAACTTCTGTGTTAACACAAAAATTGATTAAAAATAAAAAAATGGCAATTCTGGTTCTTCGTTGTAAGTCTCGAGTAGTAATTTACCACACAAAGTTAGTTAAGTAGTTGTGTTCTAGTCCTGTCAATATAGTGACCGGAAGGTGAAAAGAAACGTTTAATCACCAACACACTAACTAGCTTTTTCTAGTTGACCATTCAGTTATTTAGTGGGCTCGCCCCGCCAAGGGGCCTGAGGACAGGCCACGGCGCTGGTATGAAATATGGCAGAGTGTTCAAGGTCAATGCAGTTATCCGCTGCTAGCCTATAATTTCCTTACACTAGCAAAGGAAAAGGAGTTCCTAAATAATTACAAGTGTTTCGTTCAGGATGGCTACTGGTTGGATTCTGATTATATTTGTTATCGAATAGTTTCTTCCTGGTAAAACAAGTGCATACTGAAAATAAGTCGCGTACATGTAGCAAAGAAGAAATAAACAACAATTAAACTTGGAAACTTTTATTATTCTCCCAACGCGACTAAATACCTAATTATGCAAACCGTGTTATAAAAACATATGCATGTTCAGGAATGAATTATGAAGAAAAGTTAACTTCTCAAAAGTATTTACAGCAGAAATAAAAGAAACAGAAATGTTTGAAGTTTTACCTTCGAAACCACAAAAACTGAACTGTAATACACAAACACACACACATCAAGCTTAAGAGTAATCAAACCTAAGAAACCGGTTCTCTAAAGAGTATGTAATTTTAAACAATCTTACGAGTTCGTATGGAGAATAAAACGAATACATACATATACATAGATACATACATACATACATATACACTGAATCATAAATATTCTGCAGTTATAAAATACACTGAAATATGTTCAGCGAGACGAATCACTGTCATTCTACTTTACACAGGAAGCACGATGATGTCATTCATTGTTATTTTAGTGTTTAAAATATTTTGTTTTTTTTTGTTAAAATCACAGTCATGAAGGTTATTTTACTTGGCTGTCAATTTCAAACTAACTCAGAGGAACAGTTAAGCACCTCTTAATATTTAAGACTAGGCTTGCTGTATCTCGTAATACATTCTAATTATTGGAAAAATAAATTACTAATGAATCATTCAAACATATTCTCTAAAGGGTTTTGTTTTATTTTTCTGGGTCATTTATATATAAAATTACGTATTTCCAGTTCAGTTTGTTATTGTATTCATTAATCATTCAAACATATTATCTAAAGGGTTTTGTTTTATTTTTCTGGGTCATTTATATATATAAAATTACGTATTTCCAGTTCAGTTTGTTATTGTATTCATTAATATACGCATTGTTTCAAATCATTTTAATTTTGATTTATATATACTTAATAATGATAATTAGTTTCCCTTTATCTAATAAAAAAAAAACAACAACAAGCAAGTAAATAATAAATATCATACTGAATTCCTCACACAAGTTACAGTGAGAAAATCCACCCTGATGAATGCGAAAAGACTATTACAAATGTTCATAAGAAAATATTTACTAGGTTCTGACGTTTCGGAATATACTCATTCCACACAATGTTCTAACATTTCGGAATACACTCATTCCCTCTTCAGAACCTAGTAAATAAAATGTGTGTGTTATCAACCGTCTTCATCTTCATTATTAGACTTCGGTTTCCCCATCATGAATCCATTGCTAGTGTTCATAACAATGTTAAATAGCATGCTATACTGACAAAACATGGACCCTATCTCTCACCACTTGGATATAGGGAAACCGTATTTCCATCAATAAATGTGGATCTTCTCCATCAAAACAAAACGTTTCAAGAACAAAAAATTGAAAGAATACACGTAACAACACCTTGTGTCACACAACTTCTATAAACTTCGTTAGCAGTTCAATTAAAAAGAAATACGAATCAAGTAGAGAAGGAGGCTGTATCATAACAATAGTAACGCTACAGGAACAAAACAACAAAAATTCTATCAGTGTCAGGACTGATGACAAAATGATACGCCCTGTGTATTAGACAACACGAGTGTTAACCTGTAGATCCATTAGGTTAAACCACTTCATTCCAATAAAGTAAGACTACGTTCAGTAACAGTATTTCATTAAGAAGAAAATACAAGTCCAGATCGTAATACATTACTCTATTAACTTGTAGGTCTATTAAACTGAAATAACTACGCTGCTCTCCAACAAAACGAGATTAATATAATACTATTAATTGGAGGTAAACACATGAAGCAAATACAAGTTATGTCGTAACTTAAGTATTGTATATAATGGGGGTGGGGGGAGTGGAAATACGAGCACACCTACCCCTAAGAGTCGCCACAAGTGAGGGTAGCAAATCACAGATACCTCTCTGTCTGCCCCCAGGTGAGTAAGGGCATCATAAGACTACCTCTGGGGGCTATGGTATTCGTACACGAACACCATCGATTTATTCAAACAGCAAAACAAGCAGCCTAGCGACAGTGTTCATACAGAAATGATGGTGTGAGGATCACGGAGAAAGATACTATACTTGGCAGTATTAATACTAGAAAGATAATGACCCCAGATATCAATTATACACACACACCAACTGTTCGTTAAATTGCACTAATCACCATGTTTGTAGCACCAAACACATGTACGTCACTTATGCATGGAAAAGTTACGAGGTGTGGCCGTAATTGTGTAGAATAGTACTGTAGGCAGCACAATGCTCGGATACTGAGGAGGAGGATGGAACCATGCCCCTCTACGAAATGCAGGGCTGGTTGCTAAGCAGATTATAGACTATACCGCCCATATGGGGGCAGTTCTCTTCGACTCAGGTTAGCACACAGAGGCAATTGCAAAAAAGCATTTCTCTGAGGTTATTGCTAAATTAAAATAGGTACAAACTCCCAATTAATGAGATATAGATATACGAATTAGCGTTTTATATAATTTTACATAGAAATGGATAAGGCTCTGCAGGAGCTAATAAATCTACTCCAACCATGTTTGATAATCCCTCAGACCTACCCAGAAGGCAACACGCCCTCAGAATGAGAGAAACTTACCTACCCCAGGTTGATTGACAAATAATGAATTTGAAAGTATGCTAGAAGAAATCTTCAGCAATCAGACTGCCAGAACAGTGGATTATACTAATGAATTTCTGAAAGGGCTCAAAGAGCAAGACCTCAACCTAAAGGGTGTCAAGTTCTCAATATCCATATGGGTCTTCATCCACAAAGAAAAAAAAATAGAAGTCAGATAACAAACCCTTCTGTTCCTGGTTAAAATTGCTTATAATGGCAAGTAGCATCAATGAGGCACTGGATGAGACAATTTCCAAGGTTCCAAAGACATGTGATCAATGTCAAGAGCAGGAATGACCAATGTCTGAGCTCTCCTAGCTGCTAAATTCTACGCTACGAGAAGCCCTCAGAGGCCATCAAAATATGAAGCCTAGTGAGTCAAACTTGACTTGAAGAGATATATACTCAACAATGCCTCTCAATCAACTAGAATGTGTGGAGGACCAGAACATCCTCACTCTCAATATTTTACATTTACAACAAAGAAGTTCATCCATACATCCCCAGCACAGATTCCTAGAATGAATCTCCTCATTGAAAAAGAGGGTAAGTATCATTACCCCCTGAATTAAAGATTTGAATCGCCTTCTTGATCACCAACGCACCCACAAGAAAAATATTAAGGAACTTCCGTGAGAGGTGTCTGGATTGTTATTCACACAAAAATCTTCTGGAGAAGCACAAACCACAATGTTAAGACGCGGACAGCTGCCCAATGCACATATAGATGTCAACCAAATATAAGAATATTATCACCTTCATAAACATCATGGATAACCCATCTAGACCTACTGACTTAGGCAAATTCCAAACACTTGGTTGTTTTCATGACATGATGAGGAAGAACCAAAAAAAAGATATGTATCTCTTCACTCATGGCAGGCACAAAAATGTTAACGTCATCTGTGATATTTTATTAGATAGTTATACCCCCCCTATAAAGCAGCAGATGTTTTCAAGAAATATGAAGAGTAATCTGTGTTTCATACATTGACTGAGTTTTCCTAGTGTGTGAAACCAATGAAAGCAGCAGGTATGGCAGCCTACTACCTGCCTTCCCTCTAGTTTATTGCCTCAATATTAGAGATGGCTAGCACATATAACCCTCGAGAAGCTATGAAATTCCACAAACAAACCTTTATGGAACTAAGAAATTAGGCAAGAACTATCCCTGACTACCTTCTGGGGGGACAGTGATATCAATGAACCTTGGTTTGTTTTTGAATATTAATGATGGACCACTTTGTTTGATCAGTATGAGAACATGTTGACCTCCTTCAAAAGACCAAAGCCAAATACTCACTTCAAACTGAGTGGGTGTTTATGCCGACAAGTGTGCTATAAAATGACACATACTTCTTCAAGAAATACTCCCATATGAGCACCTTCAGCTCAGGGCCTTGAGCTGGCACTTACAAGGTTTCAAATGTCATACATCTGAACTAACATCTACACTCCTGGTTTGCTGAAAAGCATTTTTGTTTACAGTTTTGATGATAGCACATTGTAGTGTACCCTGGAGATACCAGGAGGGGAATAAAAGATCAAAATCACCAATAACAAGATCCAGCAGTAGATGACCACAGTGGAGCACTAGGATTACTATACTATAATTACTATATCACCATCTTCCTCAATATTACCAATCTCAAGGTCATGATTGAGATTACACACATTCAAACTACAAAGTTGACATTCCTCAAAGCATGCTGAAAATAATTCTGGGCCACAAAGCGTCATTGTGGATAGATTTCACACGACAATGGGAACAGTAAATAGCACAGTGAAAGGGTATATTTGTACAGATTCTACCTCAAAGTACCACCTGTCTATAAGATTAACTTCATACCAATATATCACATATATCTGCCCATCAATAAACAACCAAATCCAATGACTGGGTCTGAATCACCATCCAAGACATGTAAAACTTCACGATAAGCTTGTCAAAATCTTGTGTATTCCCATAGATCAACCAATTTATCCTCTTTAGTGACCCTAGTTGCATTCTACAAGCAGCTCAAATATTATAATCGACCTTCTGAATAGCAATGCTACTATAATACTGTATATGGCAAGCAAAACCATAATAATTAGGGGGTACATACATTTTGAAACCTCTTGATGATCATTCAGGCCAGTATCAAAGCCATCCAGCGTCTTGCATAAGCTTCTGTTCCAGCTCACAAAAGAGCAGTCATTTTTGACAATCAGAATAAAGTCCATAAAGTGAAAGAGGTCATCCCTATGCATTTATCAGTGGTAGCAGAGGCAGCCAAAACTGTTACTTATAAAAATGCATCAACTAATTGTCACGCTTACCCAGTAAGCAACAAATGTTGCTGAAAAGGTTGATGTGACTTGCATAGAGCAGTACAATCTCAATGACTCAGAACCAGCAGTGTGTCATAAACGAAGCCACAGAGATACTAGGCTTGTGAATTATAAGCAATGCCAGGAACAAGCAAAATAGAATGCAAACAATGAATGGGCATGCAACCTTATCTGGGGACAAGGCTTTTGGCTATTGCCATATTAAACAACAAGGGCGATCAGACATTTGCTCTTGATCTCCATTCTTCTCCTTCAGATAATAACAGCACTGAGATCATGGAGTGATTGGAGTACAAACCACAAGACCCAGGTTCCCATTAGAACATTGAGATCTCAGTCAACAGTGATCGGCTCAGATGTCCAAACACCTGTTAAATGCAGATGGCACCATATGAAGTAGCCGATGGTGTGGACCTTTTCAACAAATGTTATGACCCTGTTTGACAGCATTTAATACACAATCAATGAGCAAGAGATTGAAAACATTTACAACAACATAGACATCTTCAAAAACAACTTTGGTCTCATTCAATACAATGATGATTGTGCTAAGACTGCCGACACAAACTTCTTTTAAAACAAGAACACCTCCACACAAGTAGTTCTCAATTCCTACACGGTAATGTGCAAAATGAATCAGGTGGTTGTTGGGACCAACGAAAATAATAAAGGTTTCAACATACATCACCAACTACTGTTGGGTGCTGAAAGCACAGAAGGTTTTGCTGCTAATATTACCCTCAGACACGTGTTAATTGTCTGTTATAATATCCACAAAGTCCCATAAAACATTAAGCACACAATGTACTCACAATGGCATGGGAATGATTTGAAGCCATCTACAAAGCAAATGACATGGATGTCAGCCAGAGCAGCCTCTCTAAGCTCAGCCTGTGAATATAAACCATAACACTCAGCCTTGAGTGGTATGCAAAGCTGGAGAGCTACCGGAAACACCGTGGCATGTAGTTCCAAACCCACCTGGTTGACCGGCTTGCTAACCATAACTTCTTACACTTTAACTGGAAGCTGTTGGTCAACACAGGCACTGAGCGACTACATCACATCTTTGTTACAAGAAGGAGCCAAGGGTAGAACCCCTATCGGAAAAGAATCCCCACGAGTATACTATGCACGTTTACTTCCTGGTCAGAATCAGACTAAACATACTTTTTCTTTGCTTGGCCAAGGGAAGCATGACTTAATGTCTTGGGCATTCCTCCGAGTTGTAAACTTTCCTGGTTGTACTATTACATCAGCCTACTCAAATTTCCTGTGCTGGGAAAAGTGTAATTATGTTCAGTGTAACAGCTTTTTCTACGCGTGACAAACTAATAGGAGCGTAAACAACGTTTTATATCTACCCATATTGCCATTAATTTATTTCAAGCAGTTACGAAATACTACTTGAGTCATTCAGATTACAATATAGATTTACATTTACTGTGGTACTTAAGCTCATGTACACAGAATAAGTTACTGAAAGCCAGCCAGGCGTTAGTTAGGTCACACTATTGGAGTCGTATTGTATCAAACGTGTATCTCGTGCGTGCGGATCGAGATGTCTAGTGTGTGTGCACAGATTTGAACCTTGAAGATGAGATTTTTTAAAATATATTAATATTTACAATTTGGATGAAAGTTGTTTAGTTAATATTCAAGGCCGTGCATTTCATTATTTTTGCTCTTTGCAGGAGTTGCTGAAACATTTTTTGGAGTTTTTTGTTACTCGGGAATGACTCTAGGCGTGTTGTTCCCAAAATTCGTAAAGAACTGATAAGCCTGGGGTTACAAGAAAAAGTAAAAACACAACTACTAAATATAAAAGGAACAGATTACAAGCATTGGATCATTAAGGTAGATGTGGGCAATTTCTTGGTTATCGATTCAACTATTCTATAGTTTTGTTTTCCATTAAATAACACAGAGATGAAGCATATCAAAGATAAGTACAACACAGAAAAGGTAACGATTGGATGGAATAACAACATATTTGATCATCAAACCAAAGCCAAGTTAGAGGAATGTGAAGCCTTTCAAAATGAAAGACGTAACATCGTAGATAAACCATATTATGTTGGAAAGATGGAAGACCACCCACTTTACACGATTTTGGTATTCGAACGTGAGGAATAACCCTTGACCCTTCCTAACTGTGACGCTCAACATAAAACCAATTGTAACTTTGTTGTGTGTTTAAAGTATTACTTTAACAAATAAAGCAACAATTCTTTATAACTGTAATTTGTGTACTCGAGAATTTACCATCGAGTACGAGATCGACCTTGTAAGTAGCCCCCATACGTCCAATTATTTACGCGTAACACACCTATTGCGGTTAGCTATGCTCGTATCCACATTGTCTTTACTATCACTACTTAATACGTGACCAATACTAACCTGTAGGTCTATTACGTTGAAATACACTATTTTTCAATAAAAACAGTACTAGTTCAATAATATTATTTTACTACGTACAACTCCATCACTTAATACATAAACGTTCATTACACAAAACATTTTTTTGCCTTAATAAAGTCCCCCTGCACATACAGATTCACACTAGAATATTATCGTTTCATTTGCTATAGTTTTCAGTATATGTGGTCTTATTTCAATGAACGGAAGTGTGTGTTCGACAAACATAAACCTTATTTATTCATTTATCAGAATAACTAATCATAAACCACTAAAGAAAAGAAAGGGGAGATACTTATTTTTATATATTATACAGATATGATTTCAGAACGTGTCTACACAGGAACTTTCCTCTCAAGCACAATAACTTTTAAAACATCGTATTATTATGATTTCATTCGTGACTTAACATAAAACGGTTGACAATGTTGTTAAAAACAGTTGTTTCATTAAACTACTAGTTCAAAAATAGTATAATATCAATAAATAATACAAATATTAACACACAAAAGGAAACAGATTTAATACGAAGCAATGAATGGGTTGATTTGCTCTATTGAAATCAAAAACGTTTAATCTTCGGAATTTCGCGCAAAGCTACTAGAGGGTCATCTGCGCTAGCCTTCCTTAATTTGGAAATTACAGACTGGAGGGAAAGCAACTAAACACTACCCACCGCAAACTCTAAGGCTACTATTTTACCAACGAAAAGTGGACTGCCTGTCACACTAACATCCCCACGACTTAAAAGGGTGAGCATACTTGGTTACGGGATTCGAACCTCCGACCTGCAGATTGCGAGATGAGTGCCCTAGTCACCAATCCATACCGAAGTAACTTTTATAAGTGTGCTAACGTTTAAACATGTTCAATATAACAATATTATGAACTTATAAACTCATATCACTTTCTATCTATGTTATTCTCCATAAAAAATCATGATTTTCATTCTTTTAGTACCGTGTCATGTAATTTATTACATAAAGAGTTTGTTTTCATCCTCAAAGCTATTGTTACGACAGCGGCAGTTACGTGACGCTAGTAACACGTCATGATATTCTCGAAGGTTCGTGAATGATCGAGTGTTTA
>NW_013667092.1:119574-122624 GCF_000517525.1 Limulus polyphemus
ACCGCCAAGAAGTGACGGCAACAATGGAATTGAATTGCAAACAGAGATAGAGACGGACAGTTGAGTCAAGCGCGTGAATCGATCGTTGTGAATTGTAGTGTTTGTTTTAGTTATAGCGTTTCTGTGGAAATTAAGCGTATTGCAAAGTTGTATTGAGAAAGAATAAACTAGTTTTATTTAAGAGAGGACTTGTATCGCTAAAGTTTCTTTGGAAATAATTTTTACGGAAAATTAAAAACGAACAGAGACGTAACACTATGTAATTGTTTGTACTAAAGCGTGTTTTCTTAACACTTTCTAAATGAGTTGAGGCAAATGAAACGGTTTTCATTAACCAATATCATCAGGCATTAGTCAGTAAGCAAACGTTATTAGTATATCCGTCTACGACTTAGGATAGTGGTCGATGTTATTAAAGATTCGAACTGTTTAGTATTTTATACTGCATGTGGTGTAAAAATATACATTCCATTACTGTATTTTTCCCAAGTGTAGTATGTAAACGTTTCTTTTTCTGTAAGTTTTTGTCATGTTCACTCATGACCGCGGAGTGGGTAACAATTAAGGTTGAGGCACAGAAGGTAATACTCTAGGCTTTCACACACACGACACATATGTATATAATTTAAGGATAACAAGAGGTCAATCTAGGCCGTCTCATCCACAATACTAAACTCTAAAGTAAAAATAAAATACTCAAAGCCAGCCTTTATCAAACTCCCCCTTAAACTTCCTTAAATTAACTGAATCTATCACATCTGAAGTCAACCCATTCCAAATGCCAAACACCCCGTTAAAAAATAAAGCTTAGTTGAAGATGACTCCTGCCCTGGCAAAATTTATACTTGTGTCCCCTATTCCTACTATTCTCACACAAAGTCCGAATAAAGGTGATACATCAACACAATCAATATGTTTAATATTGTTTTGTCGTTTCCTATAATCTAGGCCTACTTGCCAATTTAATGGGTCCTATATTTCCACAAAGGCCTTGAAGACTTTTGAACTTCGTGCTCTAATGGATATGTGGTTCACGGATACTAATTAACGAAAAGACGATAAGAAGCAACGGAATGAAATTTCTAAAAATGCGAGTGAATAATCAGTCAAATAACGGAAATTCTAGTACAATGTCATGGCTCCAAAGTGTCATATCAAAAAGAAAAGTTGGTAAATGTCGAATAACATTTGAATATGGAGTTTAGCAAATTTAATAACTCGAACTTTGAACTGGTATCTACGAAACATTAAACCAACTGGAGAAAAAGATTAAGTTTCATCACATTATACGGCACATTTTGCGAGAAAGGTCATTTCGTCACATTAGTTCAGATCTAGAAAACTGATAAATGTTGTTAGGTTCACACTATGATACAGTAATTTCTTCATTACTTTATAAATTATTTCCTCGTGATAATGCTTACATACATGTGTGCGTGTGTGAATATTATCATAATTCTAATTTTAAACTTGGTTTAAGATAATCTTACTTACAACCACCCACATTGTTTGATTTAAGACAGTTCAGTTATTAACCAATTAGAGTATGTTAAGATAACACAGTTTTAAGGAAAACAACGTAGCATGTACTGATCATAAGATAAAAAAATTTTAAAAATGCATTAATCTTGAAATATGAAGGTAGTAATACAGACATTATCTCCTGCTTATTACCCCAACTTCCTCCCTCATTTTATTAGCGGATTAACTCCAAACAGTGGAAGATAAAGAGACAACTAAAGGAGGATCTATACGGATCACTAACAGAAATCCATAATTAAAGTGGGACTCTCAATAACTTACACTATTCAACACGATATTTCTCTACTCCTAGATATCGTACGGTTTGCACCAGTCACATTCCAAGGACACGTAATCGGTTACTTTGTTATGTGACAGTAATGTTTCGTGCCAGCGTTTTCAATACCCCAGCTTCATTTGGCGTTCTTCGTTTGGTCGCCAAGAATTAATTTATACACAACTTTGGACTCGGAAATTTAATACTAAAATTATTTTACGAGAAAATAAATCACAATACAGATGTGTTATGAATTTCATAAAGTGAAAACGGTGTATTAAAGTGGTAAATGAAACAAATACATAAAGTACGGTTTACACAAGACACGTTTATATATATATATAATCTTTGTAATGTCTTCCAAAGATAATGTAAAAAACTGGCATATATTTGTTGCTGGATTGTTTGTAATTAAGCACAAAGCTACACAATGGGCTATCTGTGCTCTGCCCACCACGAGTATCGAAACCCGGATTCTAGCGTTGTAAGTCCACAGTCATACCGCTGTGCCACTGGGGGGGGGGGGCATGTGTTTGTTTGAAGTTCAGCCAAAGCTACACAATGGGCTATCTGTGCTCTACCCACCACGGGTATCAAAACCCGGATTCTAACGTTATAAGTCCGCAAACATACCGCTGTGCTACTGGGGGGGGGGGGCTTGTTGCAGGATCTATCATACCTTTTTTCGAAACGTTAATGAAAATATATATGGTACCCCCTTTTTTTATGACGGAACGCGCCGGAACGGCGTAGCAGTACCTCTTAATGAACGGGCAGCAAAATTAAGACATTAAATAAAAGTCGCTTATTCTAATAACATCGAATGGTTGTATTTATGTACTTTATTGTTCATTATAGTACTCATATCATCAAATGTGTGACCGCCAACTAAATAATATTAAAGAAATTAAACATTACTACTTTATTGTTTATTTGTTACATGACAAAGTTTTAAACATCAACAAATGGGTTTTTTTTAATTGGGGCAGGATGGAGTAACAACTGGAAAAGGTTGTAGAAAATATAGATTTCCGGAACCATTTTATCCCTGGAGAAGAAAAAAAACCACCAATAATCGAAGTATTCCACTTAAGAAATATCTTGACATCAAATCAAAGGTTGTCAGGGCTCGGCATGGCCAGGTGGATAAGGCACTCGACTCGCAATCTGAAGGTCGTGGGTTCGAATCCCCGTCCACCAAACATGCTCGCCCTTTCAGCCGTGGGGACGTTATAACATGACGGTCAATCCC
>NW_013667092.1:123258-127850 GCF_000517525.1 Limulus polyphemus
TGATCACTAAATACAGAAGTCAGTTTAGAGAATGGCAAAAATGGTGTTAGAGTCGTGTTTAAACTAGTATATTAAAAACACTGGAAAACATCCTGTGTACCAAAGTTCTAGCATGGTTAATTCGAATCTTCAACTTTTTTCAAAATTATTCCCCGCCCTGTCACTGTATACTAGACTCCTCCTGCTGCTTCCATTCAGTCTTCTTTTCTAAGTATCGTATTCACAAACATGGTAACGATAATACGTATATCTGACGAAACCTCACAAACTTTCACCCATCATGGGTCCAAACGAAAAATCCTAAACAAAAGCTGCATTGTCCAACAGTGGTAGGTGTCCAAGTGAGGCAAAAAAAAAAAAATAGACTCTGAAGTTTGGCACTCCTTTACCAAGAAAGCATTCCTGCTAATGAACAGAAGTGTCTAAATTTATGACTTTCAACTCCTGTGTCCATTTGTAACTAATTTCGATGATCAATTGAAGTTTGAGGTTTAACTCTGTAGCAGCTGAATATTTTTCATGATTTACGTCCGAAAGATACAGGATAATTGAGTACATACTTTAAAATACAACAATCACATTAATGAGGAGGCACAACTCAATGCGTCGGTCAATGACACTAAAATCTTAAAAAAACTAAAGCTAATAAATACACTGGTCTCTGGACTTTTTTTTTTTTTAGTTTTGAACAAAAAAAAGTGTTTTCATGCGACACAAAATAAAAAAATATTTCTTGCCGTCCCCAAGTGTTTACAGAACTGTAAAATACAATTTTCTTTACTTTGTTCGTTACATCGTGAATAACTGAAAAGGCTTAGGCAACATTAACTCTTCACACAAGTTACAGGTTGTTTAGTTTGTTATAGCACAAAACACCACAAATAATCTCTCTCTGCGCTACGTTCACGGCGGGGAATCGAAGTTCGGATTTTTAGCCTTGTAAGTCCGTAAACTTACCGTTAATCCACCTGGGGATCACAAGATTACTAAAAATTTTGAAATGAAAAATCACTATACCTATAGAAAAACAAACGATTTTTTATTTATTTATTTATTTGTTTGTTTTCATAAGCTTATTTATAATTTATAATTATGAAATCCACCCCCACTGAGCAACTTCCATTAAATTCGATGACGAGGAACCCACTTTGAGACTAATAATGCCTGGAGACGGCTTGAATGGATAATGAAGAAAAACTTTGATATAAGTTCAACATAACAGCAAATGTACAACGTTTCGACAAAACCTTGTCAAAACGTTGTACATTTACTATGTTAAACTTATATTAAAGTTTTTCTTCATTGCCCATTCAAGCCGTCTCCTAGCATTATTAACTTCCATTAAAAGTATTGTTTAAAATATTTAATGTTTAATTTTAATATATTTAATTTAATTTAATAATATTTAATTTTATTAATTTTCATTATTTATGATATGATGTTATCATATTATTTCACACTTTAACTTTAGATATGGACTTAGGACTGACCTGAATTTTCTAATATGGCCGAATCAAGTGAGATACTATTGGGTTTACAGCCGAAAATATCGTTAACAGCGATGGTAACCGAATGATGAAACAATACATTCTAATCCTTATAAGTAAGAACTAAGAACAGTATGGGTTAATTAGTTTTATATACATCAGCTACTCAAAATACAGAATGTTTGTTCTTGGACATGGTTTCTGGTTCACAACTGTGCAATATATTGTCACTAGGGCTAAATGCGCCCGAATTTATTAGAGCCCTATACAGTAAATATATGGGACTATAAAATTTATTGTACTGCAGCTTATATGCTCGTTTGTTCCAGTATTTTCCCGAAAACTTTGAACTAATGAGTAATAAGGAGAGCAGCTGGTCAACATTTGTCAACTCTTTATCTGACTGAATAGTGAAGCTATACATATTGAAGATATTTAATTCAAAATTATTAGTAAAATTGAATCACTAAACGTTTTTATAGAAAGTTTAAAATATAATTATGTAGCGTGTGCACTTAAAGAGACTCTTTCAATAAACGAAATTATATTTAAACTATTCAAATAAGCTTAAACATTTCTCAGTGAATTATAATAATCCTATAACAATCTACTTTCTTCAATAAATAAGTAATTTGGTTTGTTTTGACTAACTTTTCAAACGTAGACAAGATAAGAATAAAAAATATGAAAAAAAGTCGAAGTTCACAAGCAATTCATCCTATTGATGGGAACGTATATTTCGGTTGGGAAATCCCCGGAGAAAGAATTATGACGTGTCATCACAAATTAACTTATTTGTAGAACAAATGTGTTCAAAGATGATAAACATGTGTTACTGAGATAAAACACTTTAAAAAGGAGTCATAATCTGGTTATACAGGAAGCTTAACCAGGAAACTTCCTGCCAAGATGGCTATTAATGCGAACATGCTTTGTTAAGCTTCATAATATCTTTAGTTTCTATCTATGTAATATGTACCAAAACTCCAAATGTCGGAATTGAGAATGAAACGTTCACAATTTAATTTTAGAACGAATGGACACAAGATAAGAACTATTATTGAAGGTATTATGGTCATTTCTGGAAAAAAAAAAACAATTTTGACTTAGTTTGTTTGTTTGTAAATAAGCACAAAGCTACAAAATGGGCTATCTGTGCTCTGCCCACCATGGGTATCAAAACCCATATTCTAGCTTTGTAAGTCTGCAGACATACATACCGCTGTACCACTGGGGGGGGGGGCATTGACTTAGAAAGAAAAGTTATTCAAACTCGTTAGTTTGATATCCAAACTTAAATAAACGGTAGCGTATTAAATGATCATGTTACAATATTTATTTTATTTGATGCATTAATTACAAAATGTATAGTTTTTTTTTTAATTATGCACAAAGCTACACAAGGGCTATCTGTGCTCTGCCCACCACGGGTATCGAAACCCGGATTCTAGCGTTGTAAGTCCGCAGACATACCGCTGTACCACTGGGGGGCATATATAGTATACACTGTTAATTTATACAAATATATGTAAAATGATATAATTCAGATTTTGTTTTAGAAAAATTTTAGTTATCAAAAATGAAAGAATAAAATTAAAATTCATAATTTTAGAAAAGAAATTACAGATAAAATATAAATAGTTTTAAAATTACGCAGTAATTTTGTATATCTTCCCTAATATGCTTTAAAAAAGTATAACAAATATCATTTAAGTAAAAATGAAATTCAACACTTACATTTCATTGTTGTTCATAAGGAAAGATATTTTACCTTTACTATGATGTAGAAAACTTTATAAATAGAAATAAGCCCGCTAACTGGGGGGCAGTAAGGATTGGATGACCAGAAGATCTTGATGATTTGGCTTTTGGTTTTAAAAACTTTTTCTTTAATTGTTGTTGCTTTTGTGTTTTCTATTGTGGAGCAAAGTATTTAAAATAGAGAGTTCAATATAAAACTAAAAATAAATTAAGGGTAAAATAAAAAAAGGATGAAATCCATTATTGCAATTGTAGAGGATCAGGAGATAACCAAAATGAGGAAACAATTATATACGAGAAAAAAATATAATATTTTTTTGTCTACAGGATGTTTATTTTCTTGAAAACTTTGTGAATTCATAGTAAAAGCTTAATGTGGTTTTGAATGTATTATAAAAAGCATTATATGTAACAGTAAAATAATAGCTATATTTGATAGAAATTTTGAACTTAAAATGCAAAAAGTAAGAATGGATTTAAAGGGTATTGGATCTAATTAAATTATATTTTTCATTAGCAAATATTTGTGAACTAAATATGGATAAACTTGATTTTTATGATGAAGTTAATCAAATTATATTAGAGCTTAATAACCTGCGAGATATATTCAGTGAAGATTCAAACTCTGTACATAAGTAAGAGTTAAATACAGAATGATACATGCATGTACATAACCCAAATGCTAGAAGTAAATTGTTAGAAATAATGCAGACAAAGTGTGTGTGTGATCCATTTAGTGTGTTCTAACCAAAAGATAATATTTTTACATGATGAAAAAAAAAAAAAGACACCTTTGACACGAATTTATTTTGATTTCTTTTTTGGCATCAGAAATATGTTTTTTAAGAGATATCTTTTGATGCCAGTTATGCAGTGATCATTAACCAGTTATTTTAAAACTTCAACTTTAAAATTTTACACAGAATATTTAAAATAATATTTAAAGAAAAGTAGCTAAAAATAAAATAAGAGAGCTAATGCATGATATAAAAATAGTGTTGGTATTCTATCAATTAATCCTCATTTATTGATACATTATTAATGAAAATTAGAGGATATAGTATTTCATTTGGAAGTTATAAAAAAGGATGAAAAATAAATAAGTGCATGAATAAGAAAACGAAATAATGACTTTATCACAATGTTTGAATAAAAATAATTGTAATGCATGATATAAATTTTATCAAAAACTGTGTGAAAAGACAAATGGGTTAATGTCTAAAAATAAACCACAGTAGATTGAAGATGGAGAAAAGTCTACTATTTATTTCATGAATTCAAAAAAAATTATATAAATAAAACAATTTCAATAAGAATAACAGATAAAATAAAGAAATAAATAAC
>NW_013667092.1:128276-138501 GCF_000517525.1 Limulus polyphemus
AAATAACCAAAATGAAATTTTAAAATATTGTCAAAAGCATTTAGTAGCTTATTTGAAATGAGAGATGTTAATTTGGAAGATACTGGTTTAAACATACTATAAAACATGAAAGCTGTCATCACTTTCTGTAGAAAAGAGAGAAAAGTTAGAAGGAAAAAAAAGTGACAAAATTTATAACCAAAACCTTTGGGAACCCATTTTCTTTAAAAATTAAGATAAACAAAATACCGTATCATTACGTAAATCATAATTTACAATTACAAAAAATATAAAATCTGTAAGGTTTCAAGTAAAAATGTTATACAGAATACTAAGCTCGGGAAACTTTTCAAACAAAATAGGGATTTAACAATATAATGCTTGTAATTTTTGTAAGGAAAAAGAAAATTTAGAATATGTTATTTGGTCATGCAGATATGTAACCCTTTTTTTTAATTAGTTTAAAAATCTCATGCTTATGTTAAATTAAAAGAAGCTATAGTAATAAATTATGAAGTTACTGTGTTTAGCTTAGAAACTATATCAGTACAAGCTGATACTGTCTTTAGTTATATTGAATAATGTTTTATAAATAACTTCAGAAAAGAAAGGTCCCTAGTAATACCATTCATTAAATGGCCATATACAATGTATCAACTGAAAATTATGTTACAAGTAAAAAATGTAAATAAAAATTCATAGATAAATGGAAAAATTGGAAGTTTTTCACTTGTCTTTTCCTTGAACTACTACTCATTTTAATTAATAGTACTAAGTTTTTTAATATTGTCTAAAGATCCTCTGTTTTTATACTTCTTTAAACATAATTACTGATGGATCTTTTTCTTTAATGTTTTTATGTTGTTGACTATTTTTTCTGTATTGTGTGTACTTATATTGTTTCTTGGAAAATAAAAATAATTAAACAAACAGTCAGTTTGAACAAAAGAAACAAAATCGAGTTATAGATGTTTCAAAGATTTGGATTGGTGTAAAAATAAAAGTGAGAAATATCTAAAACCTACATAACTAAGTAAATATAAATATTATATACATTATAACAAGCTCTGTTGTTACAGGTTCAGTGGTTGGTATTCAAGCTTTTGTAACTTTTGGTGCCATGCCCAATGAGTTTTATGGTAATGTTTGTTTAATTATATACACATTATAACAAGCTCTGTTGTTACAGATTCAGTGGTTGGTATTCAAGCTTTTGTAACTTTTGGTGCCATGCCCAACCAGTTTTATGGTAATTTTTGTTTAATTATATACACATTATAACAAGCTCTGTTGTTACAGATTCAGTGGTTGGTATTCAAGCTTTTGTAACTTTTGGTGCCATGCCCAACCAGTTTTATGGTGATTTTTGTTTAAAAAAAAGCTACGTTTATTTTTGCTCCCTGATATGCAAAATAAATTGAATCTTGCAAAAAGCAACATAAATTCTGATATTGTTAAACCTTACAGCCATAAACTTTCTTTTTAACTTTACATAATACATATAGTAATGAATCGTACATGCAGGCTTTCTTCATATAATAAGAATTCTACCATTTCACTAATTTGGCAGCCATTTTAACTCCCAGGTTTTACTGTGTACCGTGACACCGAAAAATTTACCACATTAAACTCCATTGAGGGCTTTTTAAAATGACCAAAAAATTTAAAGCGACTTTTTTTTATCCTTAATTATACAGGATCCACAATATACATCAAGTTACGTTTATGCATTTTTACTTTATATCGTTTAATTATTTTTAATCGTTGAAATGAGAATGTGTGAACATGCCAAAAGCACTTGAATAGTAACAATTATGATGGTTTAGTGCATTTCTTCTCAACCTTTTCCAATATCTTTCATCCCTATAAGTTTTTCACTGCAGATCATTCACCCCAGTTCAGAAAAAGACAAAAAACGTACTAAATTAAAATGCAAAATTCTTTATTATGACTTAAATATGCATCAAACTACAACTAGAATGAATACAACATAAAACAAAAGTATTTATCAAACTACAAGTAGAATAACTAATAATAACTAATGACTTTTTTGCTCTTGAATTTGTTGTATAATTAATAATAATCATTCACCCTGTTTCTGATCTCATTCATCCAGTTGAGAAGCACTGGTTTAGCGAATACTGATATTCTTATCCTAAGGCTAGGATGATTGCCGAAATAAAAAGTGAACATGTCAAAAGCACTTGAAAGTTGAATAGTAACAATTATGATCGCTTAACCTTACATGGCCTGGTGGTTACGGCGCTCTCTACTCGCAATCTGTGGGTCACAAGTTCGAATCCCCGTCGTACCAAACATGCTCGCCCTTTCAGCCATGGGGTCGTTATAATGTAATCATCACTCCTACTATTCGTTGGTAAGAGAGTAGCCCAAGAGTTGGCGGTGGGTGGTAATGACTAGCTGCCTTCCCTCTAGTCTTTCACTGCTAAATTAGAGACGGCTAGCGCAGATAGCCTTCGTGTAGCTTTGCGCGAATTTCAAAACGAACCAAACCTTGTAAAAAAGTGGGTTCCTCATCAAATTTGTTCAATTAAAAGTTCGTCTTATAGTTAACATCCCGCTAGTCACGTTATTTAAACGGAATGTACTCAAATTTTCAAGACACACACACGCTAAAAATTTTAATACAACAACTGTTACATAAACAAGGCCGTTAGTAGCCACGAGAGGGTGCTTCTAAACATTAACATACTGCTTGGCCTATAACAGTGTTCAGGACACATTTGTGGCAAATGTTGGAATGTCTAGAAAACATTTTATAGCTACCTGGGATGCAAGTACACAAGAATGTGAAGTATAGGAAATGTACGTAATTTTTCGAGTTTTTTTTTGGCAATTGATTGAAAATGCTAGTATATCATTTGTGGAGTCTTCACCATTAGTTCTTCCATAGCGTCATTCAAGGACGCTTTTAGTTCCATCAACGTATAAGTTTGTGAGCAAGAAAGAAAAGCCTGTGGCAAAACCGGTTTAGTTTTTCCTGGAATGAAGATGTAGTTTGGCTATTGTACATTAAAATACAAACTAGGTAGCCTTGTTTGATTCGGATGTGGTTATCTTTAAATGAATTTAAAGGGTTAAAGGTAAGAGAAACATTCTCGGGTAATTTTTTTTTAATATATGTGTGTAGAACAAGGCTGAATACATCATTAAGAAAATTTTAAGTTTATCTGTTTTATACCAAAGTCACGCTGGGCTATCTGCTGTGTTCACCGCGGAGAATCGAACCCCGGAATTTAGCGTTGTAGGTCTGTAAACTTACTCCTCTCCCACCGGGGGTCGTTAAGAAAGGTCAAAAACGGATCTGATTAGGAATGAAATTAAAAAAAGGATAAAACTTATGGATGATTATAAACTTTATTTTAAAACATAATAAAACGCATATCTTGCATTTTAAGATGTAATTAACACGTAATCAAAATGATAGAAATTATTGGTTTTAGTTTATGGTGTTTCATTGTAAGGAATGCTACATGATAACATTTGTAATGAACAATACAACTAGTCAACTCAACACCACTCATGCGGATGCAAAGAGAGAGGAAGAGAATATTTCTTTATAGTGTTGCCAGTAATCTTACTGAGTTTCATGTTTCGTTGTTGAAGATGCAAAGAGAAAGGAAGAGAATATTTCTGTATAGTGTTGCCAGTAGTCTTACTGAGTTTCATGTTTCGTTGTTGAAGATGCAAAGAGAGAGGAAGAGAATATTTCGTTATAGTGTTGCCAGTAGTCTTTCTGAGTTTCATGTTTCGTTGCTGAAGATGCAAAGAGAGAGAAAGGGAATATTTCTTTATAGTGTTGCCAGTAGTCTTACTGAGTTTCATGTTTCGTTGTTGAAGATGCAAAGAGAGAGGAAGAGAATATTTCTTTATAGCGTTGCCAGTAGTCTTACTGAGTTTCATGTTTCGTTGTTGAAGATGCAAAGAGAGAGGAAGAGAATATTTCTTTATAGTGTTGCCAGTAGTTTTACTGAGTTTCATGTTTCGTTGTTGAACATTTTTCAAGATGTAATGAACATTTAGTACAAGATACTTTTTTGTTTCTTTTTCCTCCTAACGTTATAAACTATAAAAGTAATATTAAGTACACTAATCACATGTAATTAAATATTTGTATATATTTCTGTTATAAGCCAAAACCTTTCTTGAAGAACTGAAATTTATTGTTCATAATGTCACATTCAATCGCAAGCCTGCATGCTTTTTTTAATATCCTTAGGGAGAAAAAGAACTGATTATACACCTATTTAGCTGCAAATCAGCCAACAGATGGCGTCGCTTAAAAATTACAGTTTTAATACAAAATGTTTCACCAACCTTCTTCATAAAAGTTTCATTTAAACTTCTAACATATATTCTTGAACTATTTTTTTAAGCGAAACGAAACTGCACACACACACACACAAAAGCGCAATGTCGAAACATAAATTCGTCATTTTTTTCCACAAGAACATATACTTGAGATTTTTTACGTCATTACTAAATTTTACATTGTAGTCAGCTACTAAACGAAGCAAAAAACATCATTTAACTTGCGACATTAATATTTTAGCATATTTCTTCAAATTCTGAGCAAAACTGCCCTTTTTTCCCTCTTATCTTGTTTGGTTTAGAAGTTGGTGTTGTTTTCGTTTTGAACATAACATTATCCAAATTGGGTCATATCTGGTGCTGCTGAATAGGAAGACAAGCATTGTAAACTATTTATGTTTCTGCCAGTTTTGATATCTATGATCCATTGTCTTCAAGAAATGAGAATGTTTTGAAAACAACCTATTATACAAAACCTTGTGAAATATTATTGGATTTATGGCCGAAAACATCGTTAACAGCGAAGATACCCAACTGATGAAACACAGCATTCTAATCTTTATAAGAAATACGTAAGAAAAGTTAGTTAGTGATACTGATGGTCAGCTTAATTTTTAATTTCCCTCTAAGTATATACGTGGACTAGAAGTTAGTATTAACTACTTATAGGCCATGTTACACTGTGTTATCCTTTTTCTGAAAACAAGCCTGCATGCATTCTTGCATTGTTCGTTTATGGCAGTATACGTAGCAATTGATGCAAAAGTGCTATAAATGAGAAATCTGGTGAATATTTATTAGACAGAATTCCGGGAAGCCTGGGTGGCACAGTGTTGAACGGAAACTTGTACTTGTTTATTATTATTATTTAGTTTAAGAAGTGACTATCATTGGGCCTTCTTTTGCTGAAACATAATGCATAATTAAAGCTGGATACTCAATCAGTTTGGGTCATATAAATCTATACACAAGTGAAAGACAAAATACTGCGACGGACAGTGTTGTTGTACACGAACAAGCTGTATAAATTGTTGATTACTTCGAGTTTTTTCCACTGAAACTCCCCAAGTACAGTTTCTTGAAAGGAAGACTGCCGTGACAACATGGAAATAAGCTCCCGGACTTTCTCTATACTCATGATGGATGTGTGTGGCTCGAAGGCCTCCCAAGAAACGCCCAGACATTCACGGAATGTGGATTGCCTAACATTTTATGCAGCTATTGACGTTCTTGCTAGAATTAGAGCTCTCTCTCTCGTAGATCAAACGTCTCCAGGTATTGAGATTATAGAAACGATACAATTTAGGTCTGTTCAGCACGTTTATACCCGTTAGAACTCACTTCTTAAACCACAGAGAGACAGAGCCAATACTATGATGAAGTCCAGGTGTACAGGTGCGGAGAACTGTGATTTCGCTCACTCCCCACCCCAGGAGTCCGCGTGCTCCGCATACCAAACTTACATTTTGCCAAGGGGTATACGCATTGTGAAAAGGTGCCATGTCCAAGCTGGTGCCTCTCTGATCCATTTATAGACGTAGAACTGTAGACAAAAGAGACAGCATTAAATTTATCAATACAGGCTGACGAATAAGTTTTGTTGTTGTTTTTTCATACCTAGTCGACAAAAACTTCATGTCCCTAATTAAACGACAAGAGATGGAGGCGCTGAAAAACATAGAGACACGAAATGACCGCAGGGAAAATAAACCTTTTTCTCTCTCTCTCTTAAACTCTCACTAGACATATTTGCTCGTTCCAATGTCTTCCAAACAAGCAGCACATCGTTTGTGTTTCATTCTGTATTATCTGCGTGTTTTTCACGCTTGACAAAGATTAAAATATTATTACACAAACTGCAACCACGTTGGGTTTTTTCAAAGTCCCAACATATCGCACAATTTTGATTTTCACTGCTACTAAAAATAAAGTTAAAATACAATTTTATCAAGGGGTCAGAAAATAAAATAATTGGTGTTTTTATACAAAGTGAAGTTTCATAGATGATTTGCCATTATGACAGAGGGCTAACAGTTCGAACACCTGACGTAGTGAGAACACAGTTTACATGTTCGTATTAAGTACTTACACCTGTTACAAATTTATAAGGGGTTCTAACGGGAAATAAACGTGCTGTATTGTTTCTACCATCTCAATACCAGGAGACGTTTGATCTACGAGAGAGCTCTAATTCCAGCAAGAACGTAAATAGCTGAGAAAAATGTTTGGCAATCCACACAGCACATTAAGTTGTATGCGGTTACTTTCACTGCTGAAAAAGTTTGTTTCATATGTAGTTGTTTTTCTTATCTATATTTGGTTCTGCGTGTGAGGTTTTATGCATCACAATTATGTAAACAATAAAAAAATTACAATATTTTTTTTCTGCAATAGATGTAATCTATAGCAATCACAAAGTAATTCTATACCGAAACTTCAATAACACAGGCCTGCGAATTTAAACTTCATAAAAGTTGTTTTGGTTTTAATAACTGGTTTTTCCATAATTCAGCTACGCAGATTTCGAAAATAATATTTTTTCTATCACGTAAGGATTTTTTACAAATCGGGAAGAAAAAAAAACAACTCTTACTCAGATCAAATTATTATTTCGTTTACCGCAATGAACATTTTATTATTATTATTATTATGTTTGTTAACAAGAATACAAACAAATTGAAGAAAAGGGAAGAATATTGATGTCAAACGAATATGTGTCCTCTCATTCATCCTGATTTTGTACGTGCGTGTGTGTGTATGAAATCTACGTCTTTTGGCCTCAAAACTACGGGTTACGGTCTTTCTTTTAGGTATTGCGTTATGGCGTTTTGTGAAAAATCTCTACGTGATGAAGAAAAATGGATATCATTTTTGGATTTAGCGTAGATGAATTACTGTGGAATATGTAAACATTTCAAAACAATAAAAAATAAAAACCATCGCAGGCCTGTGTTATTGTAAAACCTAAACACCATAACGTGGCTACTTCTCTAAATTTCAAGACATAGTATGTTGTTACATGATCTAAGCCAGAGGTCGCTGTTGTAGCTGTAATTGGACTAATAAGTATCCTTTGAATGCCAAAATTAGGTAACAGTGCTGATGGAGCAAATACTAAATGATAATTTTCTAAATTTTATTGTTTATCAACCCACAATTCAGAAAAGTATACATATTTGTGTTATTTACGTTGAAGAAAACAAACAAGGCGAAATATTCGCCAAATTAAAATAATTTTATTGAGGAATTTGAAAAGACATTTCCAAATAGCCCTTCATTGGGCTCTTCATATTATTATTAGTGAAGCTAGCAAGAGTCACGCGACTAGTATAGCTACTGTTGTTTCTGATCAAATTAAAGCAGAAATAAATATAAATAAGCTTAAGAATGGGGTTCTGTGTGTTTTTGTTAAACGAGAAGCTACATCACTGGGATCGAAACCTGAATTTCAGTGTTGTAAGCCTTCAGCCTTACCGCTGAGCCACTGGGGAATGGGGCAAATATATCAAGTCAAAAATATATTAAGAAAGTTACATCAATTAAGCTTAGTTATAACAGAACATTCTAATGATAAGTAACCAAGATTACGATAAAAAACAGATGATGACCGTTACATACTTCTGGTCAAAGTAACAGACCGAATAACAAAACGCAGGGCATTTTTCATCAAACACATCCTTTCTCATTTAACAAGTCAAAGAACTGGATTTGTTTAATCGTTCCGACTTCAATAGGTTTCCTCATGCTGTAAGTATGAGAGTAAAAAAAAATCATGTTTTTACACATCTTAATAATGTAGACAGTGGACATCAGCTTATGCATTTCAGTATATTTGTAAGCCTACTGTGATAAAGTGGATATCGTGATTCTCTGCATATAGAATAATAACGTGACCAAAACTACAACTCTATGTCAATTACTGATTCTATTCATTCAGGTTCCACAACTTTGATTTATTATTATCATTACATTTTCAATTGTCATTGAAATATTCTCTCGTTGACATAATGGAAAACTAAGACGATAAGGTTGATGTTTGTTTGTTTTAGAACAAAACCACAATGGGCTATCTGCTGTGTTAACCGCGGGGGAATCGAACCACGGATTGTAGCGTTGCAAGTCCGAAGACTTACCGCCGTACCACCTGGGAACAATAGGGTTAAACAAATGCTTCATATTCACGGCGATACAGTAAAGTGGCAAAACACTTAATACAGTTCGGAAATAAATCAGTGCAATATACGTAAATAATAACTGGTAAATAACTAGATAAATGGGAAAAAAGTATACTTAACATTCCAGGAAAATGGAACTTTCAAGGACAACCTCTGGTAAATAACTAGATAAATGGGAAAAAAAGTATACTTAACATTCCAGGAAAATGGGACTTTCAAGGACAACCTCTGGTAAATAACCAGATAAATGGGAAAAAAATCATTTACATCATTCCAGAAAAAATTGTAGTTTCGGGAAATGCGAATGGTAAATAATTAAAAGTTGTGTAAAAGTATAATTTTCATTAAAAAAAAAGTAAATAAATACCTCTGGGCAAGAGTAAACCATTCACAGACTTGTTCCAAACCTTCCTGTAGCAGAGGTTTGGCTTGTTATGAATTTCGCGCAAAACTACACGAGGGCTATCTGCGCTATCCGTCCCTAATTTAGCAGTGTAAGACCAGAGGGAAGGCAGCTAATCATCACTAGCTACTGTTGGACTACTCTTTTACCAACGAATAGTAGGATTGACCGTCACATTATAACGCCCCCACGGCTGAAAGGGCGAGCATGTTTGGTGTGACGGGGATTCGAACCCGCAACCCGCAGATTGCGAGTCGAGCGCCTTAACCACCGGGCCGCCTGTAGCAGAGGAATGGCGGCTGTCTTTGCAGTGGGTTTTGTACAACATTGATAAATTTACAGCCGAAGTATTCAAGAATTAGGGTGTGAACTGGTGCTGCATCAAATATGAAGCGTGCCCCAGTACCGGCAAACGGTTAAAAACCTTGCTTATCAAGCTCTTAAAAGGCCATTAATAATAACGCAATAAAACAGCAACTGGTACCATACACAATAAAACAGCAACTGGTACCAAACACAATAAAACAGTAACTGGTATCATCCTTTAAGACCAGCGACGTAAAAAACTAGAAAATAAAAACAGAGCACTGTAAAAAAGTAACAATAATAATAGTAGATACACAACAATGACTCATTTTTTCTCACTTTATTATATAATATATTGGATACAAGTTCTTAAGGCAAAAGTCAAAGCTTTCCATTACTAACTTTACAACAAATCCTTATCGATTTTTTCTTGAGTACTCAAAATTGATGGTGGCGCCAAACCAAAGATATGCGAAATGAGCTGTCAGTTGTGGCATGATGAACTGGTGGACCTATTAAATTACTCCGCTCTTTGCTAACACTGACAAGAGCATGGCACATACAAGTGACGCCTACTTTGGAATAAAGAACAACCATTAAACCAAATAGGCCAAAAACTATTGATAATGTCACTTTGATGTTTTAGGTTTAAAGAAGAAGAAAAAAAAAAGAGGGGGGTAGAATCCTATTATTACAACTTCAACTTCGCTATTCATAAACTTTTTATTTCTGAGATACATTGAAAGTTTGTAGATGCACAAATCGCACCTCACTTGATTTATTATATAGATCACACAGATAGAAAAAATTTTACTAATAAGTTTGATTTTATAAGTTCCATGAAATCTAGACGAAGACGAAAGAATAGAACTCGGTTTTTTCTAAAAGAAAAAGTAATTTTCAAAAGTTTGTGATTTTGCAATATACACAATAATGTTATGATTTGGTATGAATTTTCGCGCAAAGCTACACGAGGGCTATCTGCGCTAGCCTTCCCTAATTTAGCAGTGTAAAACTAGAGGGAAGGCAG
>NW_013667092.1:139047-170013 GCF_000517525.1 Limulus polyphemus
GAACCCGCAGATTGTGAGTCGACGCCCCCTAACCACCTGGCCATGCCAGGCCACACAATAATGAAATCTACGTCTTTTGGCCTCAAAACTTCGTGTTACGGTCTTTCTGTTATGTACTGCATTATGACGTTTTGTGAAAAATCTGTACGTGGTGGAGAAAAAAATGGATATCATTTTCGGGTTCAGCGTACAGGAATTACTGTCGAACATGTAAAAATTTCGAGACAATAAAAACCATCGCAGGCCTGTGTTATTGTAAAACCTAAACACTGTAACGTGGCTACTTCTCTAAATTCCAAGACATAGTATGTTGTTACATGTTGTTTGTTTTAGGACTAAACCACAATGGGCTTTCTGCTGTGTTTTACGCGGGGAATCGAACCATGGATTTTAGCGTTGTAAGTCCAAAGACTTACCGCCGTATATTTTTTTACCGCCGTGTACATTTTGCAATATACACAATAATGGTTTAAATATATATATAAGTATATGTAGGATGTTATTCTCGTATTCTTGCTTGTTTGTTTTATTTTACTTATCATTTTACGTTTTAAAAACTTTTATTTTTGAGTTTGAGTTTTTCAATAAAAAAATTAAATTTATAGTACAGTTTCATTCAAATCTCAAACAACCGCTGCGGTGTAATTATACCAAGGTTCCTCTGATTTGGTATAGTATATCTTTGCGAGGTACCACTTTTAGAGTCTTGTTTGTTTTTCTTCCTTTATTGAAATGACAACTTAGGAAGTTGATTAGCTGGGTTATTCAATGAAGAGATGAGATGTTTTACCAGTTCTTCCGCAAAATACAAACAAAAATGAAAAGATAAAGCAACGATCTAAAAGTTTAAATGTTTTTTTTTTCTATGAGAACTAGAAAAAGACTTGGAAATTCTCCCACTGAAGAGGATTAAGTTGGAGTCTAATAAATTAAAAGGAATGCCAAATATAAATGTCCGAGATCACAGATTGAAATAAAATTCAAAATACCATCTTGATCTTGTGAAAATAAACTGAACCAGAGTACAGATACGTATTGACTGGTTGTTACTCAACCACCCACGAAGTGTTACGCCAGTATATAGACAGGTGGTTACATTATGCTTATCTGTAGTAATATGATTCCAGTCGTGGCTCTCAGTAACAGACCAGCCAAAATGTTATTTTGGACTTCTTACAACATTGCTTGTTAAAACCAAACATCTACGTTTGATTAATTACATATAGGATAAAAAAAAAAGATGTGGGTGCGTACCATCGGCGATTTTGACCTCGAAAGTAATTTTAAGGTCACAAAGGTCAAGTGGGGTCAAAGGGGTATTTTCTTAATTTCATACGGAATTATATCTACTTCAACTTCGTAAGATAATATAAGGCTTAAAACCAAAAATATGTTAACAGCGAGGATATCCAACTGAGGAAACAATCCATTATAAACTTTACAAGGAAGAACGTAACAAAAGTATAGCTAATTAAATATACCAGGTTGATTTTTAATTTCACTCTAAGTAGATAGCTTGCTCTGATCAGAAAGAAGTTCATCACTATGACTATTGAACACTGATGTGGGTTTTGCACAAAATGTTTTTATTAACGTGTCTGTTATACCAAATATTTCCCAGGTGCCTATTTTATCTTTCTATGAGCCTTTGTTTAGCATCCTGCAACTATATTATACAGGTCTAATACTTTCTACGATGATTACTACAATCAGGATCTCTTAATACCCTCATCAATGTTATACGAAAACAGTCAGTGCTTAGTACTTTGTCTGTATGAGAAAATAATCGTATTACAGAAATCCTCTGTCTTTGCATATAAACAGTTTGAGTAACTAAAGACACGAACTATAGAAAATGCAGTCATTATTAAGCGCAAAGGTCAACATTGTGTCATTGACAGTAAAATCATGTGTAATACAAATTTTAGCTATTGATATCACGTATGATATACGTCTAAGTGATAATAAAGCCCGTTTTTCTGAAAGATATAGTAAAATAAATATCAATCTATATGAAATTCAGAAAATACCCATTTTTATCCCATTGACCATTGTGCCTTTAAAGTGACCTTTGAGGTCACAGTCGCCATTGGCGTCCATTTTTTCCCCCTCACCCTGTATGTAACTGATCAAGAATGGATACTTATTTTAAAAAATAATGCGGTCCAAGCGTTTTTCAGAAGACTTTTTCTTTCATAGTTCGTCTACTACAGGATTGTAGTACCGAATGATATGAGTATGTTAAAGTTTTGGCTAGTCAAGATCACTCTATGTTTCAGTAGGAGCTAAAGATGAAACTGTCGGTGTTAATAACAGAAGTGGTCAAGACAAAAACCGAAACTTTCCATAAGTGATGTTAAATACTTCAGGGTAGAATATTTAGACGAGACAAACAGCGGTCGAGTACAGATCTTACCAACGACCTTGCTGTAAATGCGAGTGTGAATGTTGCCTCGAAAACAGTAAGATACACTTTAATAAGAAACCGCTGCTGGAAAAAGGTAATCAAATTGAAAGGTTGAAAGCAGCATCAGGCCACAAAGAGTAAACAAGCAAAGCTGACGAATGTGCTCTTTATAGACGAAACCAAATTCTTATTGTTTCGCAACAATGTACAATATCTACAGTAAAGTACAAGGTAGATACATATTTGGGGTTGTGTCTTTGGCCATCTTGTCATTCTCACAGGGACGCGACTCATCAGATGGAAATCCGTCTTCCAGCAAGACAATGATCCCAAGCATACAACAGCTGTGGAAAAAATATATCTTGACGATAGAGAGGGCACTCACAACTAAGGAATGGTCTGCAAAAAGTCCCGATATTAAGATTCTTGAAACTGTGTGGACTTGTGTAAAAACTGACAAGGTCGAAAGGCTAAATAAGTGCTACAAGAGATTTAGAACAAAATTCCACTATCGTACAAGGAAATAAGATAAGGTGTAATGTTCTATATAAATAAAGCAAAGATTTTGTAGTTAAGCAAAAAGTTACAGAATGGGCTATCTGTGTTCATCATGGGTATCTAAACCCGGTTTTTAGCGTTACAAGTCCGCAGACTTGTCGTTGTGCCACTGGAGGGGGGCACAAATTAAACAAAATAATAGTAAACCGTCTAAATTATTCGTTTTTCTTTTCCATTTCCTATTATATATATTTTTTTAATTCTTAAAAGACTGAGAAAAGAAGGATTATGATAGGCATTAGATACAATGATATATGAACATAGTTTTGGAGAAATCTCTCACGATACTAAAGCTATGTCATGAAAGCAACGATAAAGTAAAATATATTACGATTTCACTTCGTTTACAAATCCTCAGGCTACTAAAATAAAATAGCATTTGTCTTTAAGGGTATTGTCTTAGCATTTCCTAACTGATACACATTTTTACAAAGAAGAAGAGGGATAAAGCAATTCATACCAAATTTTATTGACTCTCGTGACTTCTCTAACCTGCTTATAATCTGTTTAAATAGCCAATACAAACTCCCTTTTCTATCATTTTGACCATAAAATACTAAATGATGCGTTTCATTTCTGGTGCATTAAATATTTTACATCTAATATTTGTGCCAAGAGATGGCGCCACGAATGGAATTAGTCTGTTGTTAAGAGCAAAGCTATACAATGTCTGCCCTGTCTACTGCAGATATCGGGTATTGAACCCCAAGTTTTATCATTATAAGTCCCCAGAGTTACCGCTGGGTGGGGAGAGGAACGTATGCAATGCTCTTCTTTGTTTAAGGATTTTGGGCTAAGCTACAAAAGAGCGATCGATGCATAGAAAAGTAGGATTGTACTGTCATGTTTATAATGCACCCACAACACAAAAGTGCGGAGTGCTGTTTTGCGGTAACGGCTGGATTTCCAGTCCGAGCAATTTAATATTAGGTTTCAAATTTATTGCCAGTGATTAATTTATGGACGCAATTCTGTTAATTCAAATTATTTTCAAACGCAGTTTAAATTTTTCACTTACGAAATAACGCTATGGAAGTAAAATAATAACATACCAATTGACACGTATAAACATGGCATGCATGCGATACTTTACACTGCAGATTTTTGTTGTTGTTATATCAGTTCCATGTCTATCTAATCTTACATCATGAGAAATAAAATCGGTTGATCTGTTTGTTGTCACGTGGCTGTGTTTATCAGACGTATGCATCATATACATCATTTTATTGGTACGAATTCTACTTCATCATCTGAGAAAGCAGACTTAATTAGGAGGGGTAGAGAAAGACGATTAAAGAGTTACTACATACGGCTGTAAACTGATCAGTGATACAGCGCTAAAAAAATGTGAGTCAGGGTCTCAGGGAGCAAGAAAAGCACGTGCTACGAACGAAATAAGGACCGGGCGTATGACCAATATAACATGTCACGTCGGTATTTCGCAATGATTTATTGAGTAGAGCGGGAGCCAAATGGAGTGACCTATTCTAGCACTAAAATCTACCTGACATTGACCACGACGAAGTCTGGAGGACATCGTGCTTGGTATTTGTCGTACAACTTAACAGTATCGTAGTTATATAATTAAATTCTATAAATATTATGTCTTTATTTTCAGAGTGCACTTAATTACGTACTTATAAACATTTAAAAGTAGAAAAGAAAGGAACAGCGTCATTAGGAATGTGAGTAAAAGATTCTGGCTACTCGGCTTATCCAACTAGCAGCAATTTTACAAACGAAGGTCAAGAACTTACTGACTGACCCTGACAGAAAAAGACGTGTGTGTCAGTGTGTAGTAAGTTATGTTACAACAGGTTATCTTTATATGTTTATTAGCAAGAATAAATATTGTTTTCTTTAAAAGCAGTATTCTAGAATATTACATAAATTTATATGTATATATACACACGCTTTTGGAGACACTTTTGAGAAATTATATCGGGATCACTGGCGTATTCGGGGATTTGAAAAGGGGAGAGGAGCGAGTCTTAACATTCATATTTGCATAAAATTTCTATTTATTTTTATAATGTTTAAACTTTATTATCTCCTGGTGAAAAATAAAAATACAAGCCAAAGGGAGGGGGGGGGGAGGGCATGGCCAGTGATCGGGATAATAGTTTAAAAATATACACACACGATTTACTGTACGTGCAAGAATAAGATTTAAAGATTTTTTTTTATAGGCCCTATAGATGTTACCAACGTGTTATTCCAACAGGACGGTACCCTCCAAACTGGAGCCTTAGCATCCGCAACACACTTAACGAAACATTCCACGATCCGTAGACTGGGCGGGAGGACCCAATCAGCTGACCCCCGCGTTCTCCGGACATTACACCTATGGATTTTTTTTTTTATATGGTACTTCGTAAAGGACATGGTTTACACTACTAAAATTGCGAATAAAAATGAAATACACCAACCTATCGAAGAAGTCTTCACAAAGGTTACTCCTACAATATTGCAAAACACTTGATAGGAGATTAGGTACAGATTGGACATTTTGCGTACACATGATGAGCTATAGTGATTGTGTATTGTAAAGAAAAAATAACTTTAAACATAATTTTTGCACATAGAACAAACCGTGTGTGTCTATGTTAAAACTGTTTTCCCGGTGGGATGTTTCAAGTGTTTCCAAAATTCTTGAACACCATGCACCTCACAAAAGTTTCATTTGTTCAATGGATTCCTTATACTGAAACGAGACTTGCAAAATATTTCCCATCTAATGTCTCTTGTATGTACGACAATAACAGATTGAATAATTCTTCACATCTATCAAAAATACCGAGAAAAGTTTGATAAATATTTTTAAAAAATCTGACGCGAATAGTGCATTTCCTATCGTGCATGAAAAAATGGTGTAATAATTTTGTTGTGACTAATATGATGTATAACAAGTCCGATAAGCTAAAAAAAAAACGGCTTTTAATTATAAGAAATAAAGATCTAGATTATATTGATGTGCGCAATGATTTGTTGGAAACTGTTCTCTATTAGAGTGAAAAATAAAACTTTTTTTTTTTATATGCTACTTTCAAATACAGCCATCTTTAGTTTAAAAGGTTAGATATTCGGGCACTACTTTCGTTAAACTTATCATGTATACTATAATGATATAAAGATTCTAATCGAGCGTTTTGTCACAAGTCAGTTTTTATACGTACTCGTGATTTTTTCGCGTAAAAATAACTGATATTTTATTTTACGAAACCAAATATTTGTGTATATAACAATTAAGCATTGTTGCACAACTTGCAGTTCGTACGAAGTTAGGCCATATTTGACAGAGAAAACATAAGAGCATGTTAATGGTTTTCATTGTTATTATTAATAGTAGAATAATTCAATTGCAAAAAAAAAAGTTAGATAAATTACGTTGATGTACAGAGAATTTATGAAAAATCCTAAAACCAGCCTGTATAGTAGCATACCAAAGATTACGGCTGCTGGGGTAGGATGGGCCCTAGTAAGCGCGTCACTAAAACCCTGCAGCAATTTTCGTTTTTAGGCGCGCATGTTGGCGAATACTTTCAATACGCTGCATACACCTTTAGCGTTCCTACGTTAAAACTAGAACTTGTCGTCTGAGTGGAAAGACTACAGAAGCTTAACATTTGTATCGCCAAATGAGAGAGTTTGTGAAACCTCGTTGTACAAACGTCCCCAGGACGGGGAGGGGTAGGGAGGGAAACACCAAGCCGATAGGCACAAATACTTGAAACGGCTTTGAACCAAAAAATTTATGTTAAATTTGTAATATGCACACTACATAAGAATTTATATAAGTAATTACGAGTTGAAAATGTTATAATAACCAAAAAAGTTGTTGTTTTTTTTGTTTTTTAAATAGTGTACAATTTTATAATCAAATGTGTCTTGTCATTTTCAAATAAGTACATTTTCTACTAAGCTATTAGAAGAAATAAATTTATAATAAATATTTAAGCACGTAATTTATTCCACCTTATCTTTCTCGTGAAGATAAGACAACAAATATTACTAAAACGTAAACTGTTTCTACTCACATTTGTAAACTTTGAACCTGGAGACAATTAACATTTACACACAAAAAAGAAAAAAAAATCTGTTTTTAAGTAGTTCTTTTCCAAATAGGGTAAAACGAATTTAACTTGAAGTTTATCTTGGGTACAGGGTGACGAAAAAATCACGCACCACCATGGAATTTTTAAGACCCCTTCCTTCACTATGATTTTTCTAAGTCACTTTCGTATTCTACTAATCATCTCATTTTCGTTTGTCACAATAATTGGTTGGGTGTCATTAACCTTGCAAGATCCTGTTATGAAAGTGTTAGACTCGAGCACTTTTTTTCGGGGGGGGGGACGCCATACTTCATAACTTCCCTATTTGCACTGTTATTTGTTTTGAGTAGTAGTTTAGGAACACATTAATTTTGCTATTTTATTTCCGTGTTGGGTAACCCTGTACGTTCTACTCCCTATTTTATGTAATGGGTCTAACCTTATTGTGTTGTTATATAAACGGTACACATGTCGAACAGCTTAGTAAATCTAATAACAATTCTGAGCGCCCCCGATTGTCTTACAGGCATCTTCGAGGCCTGAAATTTTTAAATTAAATAAATAACTGACAAGGATTGGATGGATGGACAGCTTAAGTCAAATTTTTGCGTTACCCCTGTAGATGTTTTGATATCTACATCTAGGCCTAGTTTTTACAATAATAAAAATACATTCATTAACAGATATCCTTACTAATGAAATGCGAATAATTGAAGACATACAAACCTTGTGCAAGTTGTATCTGAACTTCAACCTTAACCCCTATATAACTAAGTATATTATTTTTATGATATTAACATTTAAGAATTAATAAGAAACTCTTTTCACACTCTAGTACTTATCCAAAAGTTTCCCCTATTGCCAATATTAGCAAGAAGAATTTCATTTTTTAAATTCCAGTGAAAGAAATCCTATCTTCTGCGTTAAAATACTTTCTTTAAGTACTCACAGTACAAACTATAAAATTTGTTCAACAACTGTAATGTTAACAAGGAAATACAAAAACAAACTGCTGGCATATTATTATAATTTACACTGAGTGGACATCCCAACTAACCCGGCTATGTTTCAAAAATGCCGAATACAGCAACACTCAATGAGACTAAAACATTCATCTGTACTACTAGAAATACATGTTCGAAAACTGCTTAGTCCGAGTTTTGAGCACATTTTTTTTTTTCCTCTACTGACTAACACTACAGTTTTCTAAACATTATAAAATGGCATGACACCCACAATGACACATCATTGCCGACAGCTATTAAAAGCTAAAAAAGTTATCTCATACCCAAGCCCAACTGAAACAGCTTAGAGAAATTTGTGACACTACTCACCGAAAACTTTGATACGAGCTCGTCAGAGTCTTAAAATTTTGGGAAGTCCCCGGGATGAATTCCATCACTTGTTAAGTTGAAACGTGTGTGGGTAACTTAGCAAGTTCCTGATGATGCAGGGGACAGCTCACCACATGCGGCCAGAGTTTCAGGTGCCGCCCGTCAGTGCCATTCTACTTAGAAAGCCACGTTTAGTGAGACCTGTGGTTTCACAAGGTCAGATGGTATTTCCTTCGTTGTCCTTTTGTCCGTAACTCGATTATTAAACATAATGAATGCTTTTGACATAACTTGAAATCAGTACATGATTAAACTCAAACATTAATCGGATAATTCTGTACTGAGGAGGTAATGTAATCATTCCAACACTAACCTTTCCAAATGGGAACCTGCTGCAAACCGACGCCGACTTGGACGAGCTTTGATATCGATATCCAACATTAGGCTTTGTAATTATTAAAACCAACGTTGTTTTCAACTACCCTATATTTTGCTGTTACAGAACGAAATTTGTTAGCTTACTAATGAAGCATCTCCTTTAAAATGTTTAAAAGTTTTGTCGCTTTATCTAATCGTATATACATATATATACCTGGTGTAAAATTTCCGACTCTATACATTAGTACCTCGCCTGTCCACTAGGGGAAATACCATAGCATACTTTACATCAGATTATAAATATATTTTGCTAGGGGACCGTTTCGAATTTTACGATATTATCACCAATGATTCATCCTTAATTTCGGCTTTTATTTATCAAAAGTCATATTAATGATTTATTTGAAGTATATTTATCCTAAGTACTTATCCGGTTTTACATAAATTAGGGTTTTGTGCGACGATAATGAAAATACTTAGCAGTGTTTATTCGATTGTTTGTGGAACACATTCTAAAAAACTAAGAACTTCAAATTGTCATATTCTTTCTGTAGTACAAGTACAAGTAAAGAAAGTCCTTCAATACTTTATTATTGACAATTTCTTGTTTGTCTATTTGGTTACTGTTGTACTGGCTCTACATAACTCATTATTTTCAAACAGCAATTACGACTCCTTAATATTACACTCTCAAAAACAGCTCATTAACAGACGAATTAACTAATATTTTTCTATTAAATTATATGGAAATATGAATACTTTTTGCCAAAAAGAAATATACTTTCTGTTAAAACTACAGCAATTAAAAACTGCTGACTTTATAATAAATAAAGCTATATTATACGTAGGATGTTAATTATGTAAATATGTATTTTAAATTGCTGCATATTCTTAACGAAGTAAAGTATTATTCGAAAGCGAAATATTTAAGAAGCACAATAATTCGAAATTAAGTATTTAAAGTTCAGTATACTACCAATTTTTCAGTTTATTGCCATGTTGCGAAGCGAGATCAAAACTGTTTTATTTCAGACTAATTTAAATTAAAGAATTTCAAATAAATAGATCAAATGATTGTTGTTTTTGCTGGACATAAGTCACAGCATTGAAACGTTTATCTAAGTTAGATGTCAGAAAATTCCTATGAAATAATGTTATCATCAGTGAAGTTATTTATATTAATTCATTAAAATAGATTGATATTAGAAAAGGTGTTGTTAAAAAAATATCCCCCCAGTGGCACAGCGGCATGTCTGTGCACTTAGAACGCTAGAAACCGGGTTTCCATACCCATGGTGGGCAGAGCACAGATAGCCCATTGTGTAGCTTCGTGCTTAACTTCAAAACAAACAATATTAAGAAATAACAAGAAAATTAAAACAAATATAAGTACTTCTGATTTCAAATCAACGCCATTTTTGCAAACCTATGGCAATAGATACATTTTGAGGAGTGCCTCAGTGGGTCAGCGGTAAGTCTGAAGGTAAGTGTGGTGGGCACAGCACAGAGAGCCCGTTGTGTAACTTTGCGCTTAACAACACGCTTGGTGAGTTGAAAAACTGAGTATCAAATTCAAAAGGTTCGGACCTTTCGGATTACACTTATTTTATCTTCAATGAAATCTCAAAATAATATCATGATTATGCTTAATGTTATTAAATAATATTATAATAACATCATTAACCAAGTTACTTGGAACATTTGATTTTAAAAATCTGTTTATTTGTAGTTAAGCACAAAGCTACACAATGAGCTATCTGTGCTGTGCCAACGGGTATCGAAACCCAGTTTTGATGTTATAAGCTATTAGAATAATCGCTGAGCCACTGGTGGGCAGGAGAAAGAAAGAAAGTGTGAAGATTATAGATTACGTTAAGAGATGAACAAAATGGCATGGTACATAAGACTTATAGTTATAAAAATCAACTATACTTGAATAACAGGCTGGATGTTAAATCAAGCTGGTCAGAATAACTTTAGTCTAAGGATACTTGTAAGTCATTAATAAATGGACAATCTTTTTGCTATGAGGAGGCTTTATTCAGCGCGAATTATAAGGACCTTAGAGTAGATGCAAATAAAAATGCAATAATATTATGGTATTTTCAGGTGAAACTGATTCTTCATATAGTAGTAGGAAGGTCCGCTATATAACCAGAGGGTTAACAGGATATTGTTGTAACGTGTTCTATCATTGGGCGGGTTCTTTTGGAATATCTGGTAAAAACGGTTCCAAATACAGTCCATGTAACAGTAACAAATTAATGTAATTATTCGCAAACGTTTTCTGCAGGCTAGTTCTGGCATGACCTGTTGGTTAGAGCACTCAACTTGCAATCTGAAAGTTACGGTTCGAATTTCGTCCCCGAACATGTTCGCCTTTTCAGCCGTGGGAGCGTTATAAAGTTACGGTCAATAGCACTATTTGTTGGTAAAGAGTAGTCCAAGAGCTGGTAGTGGGTGGTATTGGCTTACTGGTTTTCCTCTGGTTTATCATTTCAAAATTAGGGACAGCTTGTGCAGATAGCATCTAGTAGCTGTGAGCGAAAGTAAAAACAAACAAACTACAGGTTATGTTCAATTGTAGGCCTAATATCACAACAGTAATTCTGAAACTAAATACACCTAGCTAACTGATAAACTTACTTGCAGAATTTCCTCGCTAATCGATCGGTAACAAACATGTTGACTAACTCACTGAATCACAGATGAAAATACACAATAACTTTCGCTGTCTAACTGACTTACACTGAACTAAATAACGCATTAATTAATACTGGTCCGGTTAACTGATGTTCAGTAATACAGTGAATACTTTACTCAATATCTATATCATTAACAGGTATTTATATTATTACTCGTTTTCTATTTGCTACACAAAACTTCTAGGTGATTATGCTATCATCATAGTTGACTCCCTCTAGCAAATAAACATCTAAATTAAAATATTAAGAATATATATTTCAAAATACATATATATTACGAAGTGACACTGATTTAGTTAAACCTGAGTCTGAGCAAAGAAACAGACTAGACATGATGTCTAACACACAATGAAAACAATATTTTGCGCCTTTGCTAATTGGCTCGGAACAGTGGCCTTTAAACTGGATTCTTGAGTTTATTAGACTTGCGTTTCCCTCGAGATATATTTCTGCTAACCAATTTGCTCAGGATCAAGAACATGAAGTTTTAAACTTAACTTTTCTTTCAGGCATTATCTCCATAGGATGGCAATGGAACAAAGGGCGCCAAAATGGTGTCAGGTACTTTCTTGATCATGTATTATGCGAAAATTGTATATAATTAGAATAAGAAAAAAATATGAAAAGTTTTACATTAAAATATGATAGTAGAACACGTATGGTGTGACAGTGTATCAAAATATGTCAGCCATACTATTCTATATTTTCAATGTTTTAATTTATATGCTAATTAGAGAGTGCATGACATTAAGATCTAAAAGTTTGTAAAAGTAGGCCTAAAATACCTATAATTTTCTAAATTTGATTTCAAATTTGAAGTGGAATATCAAGTGACGAGAGTAGATTGTAAATACGAGAGTTGATGAAGTATTGAGTCATTTTTGTTTACAGCTGGTAAAATGGCAGTTTATTTAGTTTCCGTGTTAGTTACAGAGTACATTCCATTACTTAATCGATCAGGCGTGAAATTGTACAAGTAAGTTTATTTTTACGTTATTTGTAGTACAGTTAGCATGGCATATTCATTTGAATGTCATGTATAAACTTAGGTTTACAAGTTACAATAGTGTAAGAAGTGAAGGCAGCTTGTATATAGGTTAACGAAGATATAAACTTGTTCGTTATTGTTATGTGGATTAGACATCAAAATACTTTCACCAAATAATTTAAAACAAATCACGAAAGAACAATGTTACATGTCTGATATCTGGAGTGGAGCTATTTTGGTGTAAAAATATATAACTTTAACTAATTTCAAGAAGCTGACATAGCAGCGAGATCGAGAAGCGAGATCAAAACGTTACTGGAGATGATGAAATTATTAAAAGAGGGCAAAAAAAAAGAGTCAGGAAATTAAGACAAGACCAAGATGTAGTAAGAGACAGGAAGTTAAGAGAAGAGTTAAAGCAAAGAGATGCAACAGTTAACAAAAATAAAATAAATTAAATCTGATTTAAGACAAGATCAATGAAACGATGGAAATGTATAGAGAGATTACAACAACATATTTTAACAAATGCAGAAGAACATCGAAGTTGTACAGGAAGAATGTAATGACTAATCCAAAGAAGTACAAAAATACATCAACGAGGTAGAAAAGAACATCAGTAACAGAATAAAATATCTGGAAAACGAATAATTAAATGCAAAGATTAAAACAACCAAGGCCCTTTGTACATTGGCTCAAGAAGTCCAAACTCAAAATCCACACACTACAAGATATGAAATAAAAGAGCTTATTTTGTTTACACCAATTACCACTATTGCTGTGCCATCTGTTACTGAAGAACCTTCCTGGACTACTCCAGCCATGACGCTACCAAATAAAATTCCAGAAATTAGCTGGTCATTTCAATTTCAGCCAATCCAGAAACCAAGAGACTATGATAGGAAGGTACAATAGGAGTCATACCAGACTCAATTCGAAATCATTTACAAAGTGAAGTGGAATAGTAAACAACAAGCTATTCATCTTGCTGCCCATTTAAAAGGACCAGCTTGATTAAATTAAGTGATCTTCCAGTTGAGAGCCATAACAACTATCGAGCATTAGTAGCTGCTTTATTCAACATGTTTGGAGTAATACACCAGAAGGAAGTATCTAGACAAAGTTCCGGAACAGGCTGCTAAACTAGCAAAAGATCTAAAAAGGCTTGGCCAGTTATCTTACCCAAATGCTCCTCGTGAAATGATTGATTCGTTGGCACATGACCAATTAATAGATTTAATAATAGACAAAGATGAGAATTTGGCTAAAGTCAAAGTAGATGTACATCTTTAAATGAAGTTCTGTAGTTGGCGATGGAACTAGAATCCATTAAAGTCACGGATAAACAACCAAAGACACCATTTCGAAGTTACAAGAATATCAGATCCTGTAGTAGTAAAAAATAAACTGCCCTTGATGATAGTCTCAAACAACTTAAGGGATAACTTAGAGATCTTATATTAGAGAAACTAGTTTCGACTCCTTCGTGCGTCCTCTTCTGTCTCACGCTGTCTTCTGGCAGAAGACAACGTGAGACTGAGGAGGACGCACGACCGTGTCGAAACTAATTTATCTAATATCAGATTTCTGACAGTTTGTTCCGTTTACTGTGTTTTTGACTAATTACTATACACGATATTGTGTTCTTTTATTATGATTAGTTAGACAACTAGATACACAGAATGGAGGTTTAGCTTATTTTGAATTTCTTGCAAAGCTACACGAGGGCTATCTTCGTTAGCAGTCCCCAATTTAGCAGTGTAAGACTAGAGGGAAGGCAGCTGATCATCAGCACCCACTGCCAACTCTCAGGCTACTATTTTTACCAACTAATAGTGGGATTGACCATCAGCATTATAATGCCCCCACAGCTGAAAGGGCTAGCATGTTTAATGGGACGGGGGTTCGAACCTGCGACCCTCAGATTATGAGTCGAGCGCCCTAACCACCTGGTCATGCCAGGCCCAGAATGGAAGAAATAGATCACAAGAAATAGATGTTTCAAGTGAGCTTCTAAGGAAATAACGCAATAAATTGTGTATTAAAACCTATAAGGAATAACTTGTCCCTGGTAATGCCAGAAAGAGGGAAGTTTATAATTGTGAGAAATATGTCCATTATAGTCGATACTGTGAGGAATTAACAGCTGTTATTAAACAAAGGAGACAATAACCTAAGGATGAGTTTTCGAGCCCAACCAGGTCGAAAGAATAACAAAGAGCTAATCAGGCATCAAAAATACAGGAACTAGTTCGATTTATGGGCGATGTTTAGCTGAAAATACTCCATTTACCACTAATGAGATAAACAGTTCCTTATCTGAGGAAATCATCCACGAGTTTATTGATGGAAAACTTTACAGTCTGTTGATTGACACTGGTTCTGCAGTTACAATTGTTCAATCCAATTTGTCAAAGAATTATGGACAATTTCCTACAAAGATGAAGAAGGAAAGATTGATGCAAACAGCAAATGGACATAAAGTTCCAGCAAAAGAGAAATTGGAAGTCACTCCTACTGTAGGAAGTTTCTTTACCTCTCATGATGTGTGGGATATTGAAGGTGAGAAAGAGTGCTTATTGTTAAATGACTTCATACAGAGAGAGAAGGTTGTGAGTTTAGGCTAGCTTCAGATAGCCTCATAGTCTATGACCAGAAAATCCCGTTATACTGGATGGCAATTACAACACCAAAGGTTTAACTTCCAGTGACAACAAAGGAGGGTGGTCATTGTACCACCAAGAAATGAAATACTAATTCCAAGAATTATTAGCAATAATTCTTCACCTATTAACTGGGGTATAGTGGAACCAGCCAGTCTGACATGTCCTAAGAACATGGTTGGAAGAGCGTCTTGTGGATATGAAGAATAAAGATGTCATGCACGACTCTACCCAGGAAGAACTTAAATAAACCTGTGATGGAATGAATAATCACTATGATGTCAATGCTGATAAAACCAGATTTCATCAACGTGACATAGTAGGGCTGAATAATTCCATTAGAAGGAAGGGAAAACTCTTAAAGTAGATGTTTTGAAGGGCCATATGTCGTATTGAAATGAGTTAAATAATCTAGAAAGGCAGACAATCCAAGGCAAAGGTCATTCATTGTAATTGTCTTTGGAAGTACACCAATGAGAGAATGGCCAACTGGATAACTCCAGAGAAGAATTTCTCAGCAGAAACTCGACCTACTGAGGATCCCAGGGTTTCTGTCGAGACCACTTCCAGAGGATCATCAAGGATGGAACCATCAGTGGTTCACTGGATCACCTACCTAGGAAGAACTCTTTTAATGACAGAACAACCTGTGAAAACAAGGGACAAGATGTCATCTCATTTGTATAGCATAGACCTCGGAGGGAGGGAGAAAACAACAAAAAGAAACTTGTGGAACAGACAGTTTAGTACAGTGCTTCATTTTTGTTTTAAGTTTGTTAAAGAGACTGTAGAATCCAAGAAGGGAACAGTGTTGTAAGCTATATTTTCAATGCTTTAATTTAGATGCCTGGGGAATTGTAGATGAACTAAAGTTTTAATATTCTAATGTTGCAAACTGACTTCGTATATGTGTTGAACAAACATTTTGTTAATTTATGTAATATTTTGGTTTACTAACTGTTACTGGAATTGTGGATGGATTAACAACTTTCTTTTAAAAAAGGGGCATATGTTGAAATTTCAGCTCAGACAGCCAATAACTCTAATATATTTATGAATGTATTTTCCTCACCAAAACATAAATTTCCGCGAATAAAAGATGACGTAATGGCCTCATCTATTCTTTGATTTATTATTTTTCTTGCATCAGAATAGTTTTGTTGAATTCACAGCTCATCAGTGCTGCTTGGAAGAAGAGGGTAAGTAAACAAGTTAGATCTTATATTGTGAAGGATCAGATGTTATCTAAAGAGCTAAAGTACTTTAAGTTTTTAATGATGAGTAAACAACTATACACAAAAATCAAACAAACTTTAACATAGTGGCAATATACCACTAGTTACACAAGCTGTTTTTAAAATGTTGACAATTTTTTCTAAAATAAACTTTATAATACGTTAACATCGCTAGAGGGTCAAAATGAGCATTTTGCATCAAATTAAATTACTTAAAACATCATAAATATAGAACTTTGACTTTTGCATCTTTAGTTTCAAAGAATTTAAAATACAAGTTTTGCTATACATCTAAATTACATTAAATGAGTTGTGGTATGTAGGCGTATCATGCATTTTTTGTGTTAATTTACAATTTTTCAAAATTTGTTATTCTATGTATACGTAATTTTCACATAATACATGGTCATGAAAGTCATTAGCTTACTATCGCTCTAGCTACCTTTTCTTTGTCATTTCCTTCAGGTAGCACCCGGTCTGGCCACGAGATGTGTGGTGTAAAGCTACACTATGTGCAAGAATGTGGACAGCAGTGTCTTCCAATGGCAGGTTAGATTACAACATCCTTTATTTTCAAGTGGAAATATCCAGTCACATGGGTAGGGTTAGTTGCTCTGGGTAAGTCTTACATCCCCATTTAACTAATTAAAGTTTAGTCAATTTGGAACAGTATCTCAACCATGGATGTCAGAAAAGAATTTAGTCTAGATCCAATAAAAGCAAGTACACACACTGCATAGTATAAAGATTGTTCCTTGTATTTTTGCACAATTGTGTCCAGTTTCTTTCTGGGAATCACTTTGTAATAAATATCTTAGTCGAATCTCCTGTTATTTAAAGGTTGTTATTAACCACAAAGCTACATAATGGGCTATCTGTGCTCTGCCTACCACAGGTATCAAAACCAGATTTTTAGCACCATAAGCCTGATAACTTCTCACTGAGCTACTGGAGGGGTTATTTAGCAGACCATCTTCTCACTCTAAGGGAAATCAGTTTGACTTTAAAATACCAAAGTTTATTATATCAATATATTATAATGTGTACCTTAGTTGTCTAAGAAACCATGTTCTGTATGACAGTTTTTATATTCTTTATAAAAGTTGAATAACTCGTTTTATTTTTTATTCATAGCTTTCTAAGAAAGCAAAACAAACAACTTCAAATACTTGCAAAGCTACACAAGGGCTATATATCCAGCCAAAATTTTGAACTGACAGACTAGAGGGAAGACAACTTGTCAACAGCACCTACCACCAACTCTTGGACTACCCTAATAGAATGGTTGGATTTGATCAGTCTTATTAACAAACCCATGACCCCAAAGTACAATGGGTGATTTTGTCTTGGTGGTAATGGGGTGAGAACCACTGACTTGCAGTCCAGCATATTAATCAATAACTACTGGGCCACTTTCGGCCTAAGAAACAAATCTTTCTTAGCATAATGAAGGGCCTTTAATGTAAGACAAGGATGTTTTATATTATACCAAACTATTGAGTTTTCCTGTGCTTACTTATGCAGATCATGATATTTGATCTAGAGCAGTGTTTCTCAATCTGTGTTGTTCATCACTGACAGAGTGAAGAGAAATATACATCTTAGCAAAATAACAGTTCGTTACTTTTCATAGACTATTAGAAATCAATTAAAGTATAGAACAACATCTCATATTGGCAATGAAAGATGCGAGAAGCCAAAAAATAAAAGACAGTTGAAGTTTTAATGACCATGACTGATCCTACCAGAAACTCTTATTGTTCTTAAAGTGTTCTACAAGTTGAACACCTTAGTGTTACAAGATAATTGAAAAGGAGTGAAATATGTTTACTGAGTTGGTTGATACTGGACCCATGTTATGAAATAAAATGAATAAGAACAGACAAGTTTAACAGTATAGTTGTGGAAGAACAGATGTTACTGTCTTTGGTCCATTATTGTAGTTCATTGATAGAAAAAAAAGCATTATAGTACTGCTGATCCAAACCAAGAAGATGAAATACTGTAAGGAAGCTTTTTAAAAGATATGGAAAATCCATGATGCTTTATTGTGATGAAGGAAAGAATCTGGAATCAATGCCCTTAACTGAAATGTGTAAAATCTTGCGAACATAAGCACCAACATCTACATGATGAATTAAAATTTGATGACGAGGAACCCACTTTGAGACTAATTATGCTTGGAGACAGCTCGAATTGGGTAATGAAGAAAAACTTTAATATAAGTTTAACATAACAGCAAATGAACAACGTTTTGTCATCATCATGAACAGAACAACAACCCATGAAACATCACTTATGTTTGGGTGAAGGGTATAAATCACCACTGAACATTTAACATGGTTGTTCTGAAAATAATACTAATAATACTACAGATAATAAACCACTTACATGAGAGAAACCATTGAAAATGTCATGAATTTGCTACTGAGAATCTGAAGTCAACCAGTGACAAGACAATATTTTGTCTATGTGGACAGGTTTAAGTTCTAACTTGCATGAGGATATAAAGTGTAAGATTAAGTTCCAAGATGCATGAGGATATACACTGTAAAATCAAGTTGCATGAGAATATGCAACATAATTTTAAGTTCCAAGTGCAACGTAGTACCTGTAGTGTTGTTGTCTTCCCCATATTAATATTATTTGGCAGGTATAGATGAATTATCATTTGTGTTGTGTGTGTTATGTATCCCAAGAATTCACTGTGTGTCTTTACTGAGTCAAGTTGGTCAATGCTAACGTAGATGATCTAGTGCCAGAATGAAATGTCAAACTAAGAGGAATTGTCATAATATCATTGGTTAACATTATTAAGCCAATCTAAAACATTGTATTTGTATAACTTATACTTAAGATAATGAAGATATATCTTGGATAAGAAGTTTCCAGTAAATGTTACATTGTATATATAAAGATAAAGGTGTACACACATGCCAGTTGTTAATAATTATGAAATAATTCATAATTAGCTAAAAATCAAATCATAGATATAAGGTCTGTTAGCAAATTTATCAATTCCAAATGTCACTGTTAGTCTGAGCTTTGTGAGCTAACATTCAGTAATTTGAATAGGGCCAAGTTTTAAGCAGAACTGTGCCGACACACTTTACTTGTTTATAATATCAAAGAAAGACTAAATCCAACATTTTATTGAATTTAGAAGATATGATACAAGTGGATGCATAGTATTTTTATCTGTTTAATAATTACCATAAAGTTGTAGAAAGTTATTTGCAATATCTTATCTTGTAGTGTAAAACAAATAATAAAATCTTTAAAAAAAATTATTTGATGTATGCTCTTTACTGTAACGCAAAGGTAAAAATAACAAAAACTAACAGTAACATAAGACTTGAAACTTTTATTGATTAAAGAAGATGTTCACAAGTTTGAAATATACAGTTTCATACGTATTTTATAAAACCCAAACTTCCACGGTTCTCCTACACAAGAACTATGAGAATTCAAACTAGGTTTTAATTTGAACCTTTAATAAATGGTAGAAAAATAACCATTTCATCTTAACTTGTACAGCTGTAAACTAGGAAAACATACAGATTAGCCACTTGCCAAGGTCAGGAGAAAAGCATTTATACAGCTAGGATTTAAAAATGGAGGTATTTAAGTACAAACAATTTCAATTGTTACAAACTGCATTCTGAAAAATTGTTGAAAGACAGAAATGAAAGCCAATCATTGGTACTTTTGAAAATTTAAAACTCAAAACCTCTTGGCAAATGGAAGTGATACTGAAGTTTTTGTTTTTTGTGAACAATAATAATGTTCTGAGGTAGCTTAAAACTGAACAATGAAATCTGACACATAACATAGCACAATAGATACCTTCAAAATGAATGTATAATGGATAAATTACTCTTAAAAGTCTGCAGTCAAACAAGATGACCAAGGACACAAGAAATTTCAAATTGTACTAGAAATATTTGGGCTAAAAGCTTAATGAATAAAATAAATCAATTATATTTTATCTAAATTAATGGAATGATGAATTTCATCAAGAGATTCCTGGTGATCTGGTTTGTCTGTTTACTATTCATGTTTTCACATAATGCCATTAAAATCCTACAACTTACAGGAATGAAACATTCATTTTAAAAAAACAACAAAACTGCATATTTTACTAAAACATAAAATATATATGGCAGCCAATGTTTTCAGTGTTATGCTTCTAAATCCTACTATTACTATTGTATCCAAATAGATATAAGTAAACGCTTATGTCTCCTGGAGAAATCAAGGAACATCTAATGTAAATCTGTTAGCACAATGCATAGTGGCCTTCTTTAGAACTTTTCCAACTCTAGAACACTCTCTAACAATAAGACATATATAAGATGAATTACCTACAAGATAAAAACTGCCTGGAAATGTTAACAACACTAAAAAAGTTGCTCTTATTGACTTCTGAAAACTTTTGCACTAGTTTTTAAACTCTTATGACTATTGAAAACAAATCATCAAGAAATGGTGTGACTATCTCAGAATCTAGTGTATTCTTTCAATTTAGTTCCATATTGTAATTTACAGATACTTTAGGTCCTTTTAAAAACACAAAGATAAGTGTAGCTATCTTACAATTCAGTGTATTTCAATAAAATTCTTTCAGCTAGCTTTCTAACTTAATTTTAAGATAACTTTGGTCCTTCTAAAAACAGATAATCAAGAATAAGTGAATTATTTTTTTTTATGGAAACTAAAACATTCAGCTAGTTTTCTAACATATTTTTCTTAGCCCTTAGAAAATCTCTAAAAATAATTCAAGGGAAAGTGTATCCAATAGTCTATTCAACAAAAAAATCTTTTAAAAACTTTTTTCACTTTGTTTTTAAGGTCTTTAAATTGTCTCAAAAGAGGCCATGAAGAAAAATCAATACAAAGTTAAAAACAACCTATTTCAGCATTTAAATTATTTTTCTAACTTCGGTTTTCAAGGCTTTAATTCCTCTTAAAATAGGTTATCAGAGAAAGGTATAGTCAATTTAGAAAATAATTTATCCTAATGAAAAAAATCTATTAGATTATCATTCTATCTCAATTTACCGATACCGTACATCTTTTTACAACAGGTTAAATGAAAGAAAGATGTAGCCAACTTAGAACCAACTCTACTATCTGAACATTGACAAAAACACATTAGTAAGTGATAAGTGACAGGATTTAAACTCAGATCTCTTCTTGCTCCATTAGTGGAACATCAGTCAAACCAAATTTTTAAGTTTCATATAAAGTTTTGTTAAAATATACTCATAAAATATATCTACCAATATGATTAAAATACTATTATTGACATACTGTACATCTATTCTTAATTAAATGGTGTGGTTAATATATCAGCATAACACAAAGAATAAAAAAAACCATCTAAAAGGGTCAATTCTTTAAATATGAAAAGAGTTTTTGACCATAAACATTAGTTACACACAAAAATTGCATACACATAGTATATATATTTACATAGTAAGCTATGTACACAATATCATATTTTTACATCTCTGTACTTTTCTGCAGACAAAATTTCCCAATAACTAAAGCCAGGATGAGAGAAAAAAATAATAATATAAAGAAAATAAAGACAAATTATTTATTGTATCACGTATTTCTGAATTATCATTTCAAAACCGACATAGTGTATTGTATGTAAACTCTTTAACAGAACAACGTTTAAAACAAAGATACCTTATGAACTTAGGACTATAAAATTACACCTTAGCTTCCAAAAAATCTACTGCTTTTATGTCTTATAGTAGGCCAAAAATCTCTTATGCTTCATAATATTTTCAACAAAGAACAAATGTCAAAGTGAAAGTGAACAGCTTTCATTAACTACTTCCACAAGTTTACCAGCAAGTACAATGTGGCCACAGTACCTAAAACCCGTTTTCAAGACAGTAGGTAATATAGGACACAATAAACAAAGACAATTAAAGACTTTCTCCAAACACAACTCTTCATAAAGACAACTGATCTCTGCACATACACAGTGATTCACTCCATATATACATACCACTACTCTGGGTTAGCAATAAAATGTAAGTAGTACTTTCAATGGTTTACATAAAGAAGGGAACACTGCTATAGCCTCCACATTATGGCTTTACCTATGAGCATTACATAAGATGTGCAACTCTTTCTTTGAACAACAATAATGAAACATCGTGCTGCCTTTGAGATAAAAAAGACAGATGTCTAAACTACAATATGAAGCACAACACTTGTGTACATACACATATATTCAATCCTTAAATCATGGTCCTCAAGATGAGGCACCAGAAAAAGTTACACTTCATTTGTGAGCTAGTAACAAGCTTTTACCTATAATTTTACAAATAGATGGTAACCTCTCAACTCTATTTAAATATTACACCATTATACACAAAACTTCAGTGAATTAAGTTTTCAGCATACAAAAAACACACCATCAGTATATGTGTATTCATCATGAATAGCCATGAGCTCTCAAATAATTATTATCAAAACTTATTTAATATATATATATTTCATTTTCAACCTTTTCTTGGCAATGGTTATTTAGAATTTAAATGCATCCATTCACTTGTATTTGCAAAAGAATATGCATAAATTTATGCTATTTTGATACAACACAAAAAAACAAACAAAATGGTTACTTTATGTGAATGTGTGTTCTTGTTTTCTTATAGCAAAGCCACTTCAGGCCATCTGCTGTGTCCACTGAGGGGAATCGAACCCCTGATTTTAGTGTTGTAAATCTGAAGACATACCGCCATCCCACTGGGGGACTTGCATGAATGAAAAAAAAATTATTGGATATTGTGACAACACACACTTGAATGACCAATCTGGGATAATATTAGTAAAATAACCATTGCAATATTTCCTTTACCAGAAGTAGGTCATGTACATGAGGATTATTTATCTTAAGCTCCCAAGCATAAAAGAGTAGCGAGACAATTTGAATAAAAATAATTTTAAATTTTTCTACAGGTTACATCATGTATATCTAACATATTATTTAATATATTAAAAGATATTTTATTGCAGAATACTACTGACATACTAATATAAAAGGTTAATACCTTAGAAGCAGAAAATTAATGCTTAATAAAAAACTTCAGACACTTTGAAATGCAGTAATCGTATTTTCAGTGACAGTGGAATGAAACTGCATTCAAATTAAATAACTGACATCGCTCAACTTTTATTCATTTTCAAGTCTTAACAGAAGTCACAATACCTTTTGTTATAAATATTTACTTTGTACTTTCTTGGTAACAACTTTCATCTACAAACCTTGTTAGTTTTGTATCCACATTCATTAATAGTTACTATATTCTAAAAGCCAAAAAATGAAGTTTTAAAACTACTCAAGAAAATGTTTTACAGAATCAAAAACTTCCATTATCTATAGACACCCTGTCTGCATTAGTAATCAACAGAAATATTAAAGTAAGGTCTTTTTACACTTCTTTATGTGCAGCCTATTAACAATTATACAAATTAAATGTAAAACCATTTGTTTTGCTGAAACAAAATACCAGTGAATACCTTGAATCTGGATATGTTAAACAGAAGAAATCCTAGTTTTAAAAGTCCAGTGACTTTGCCATCTGCTGTTATTTTAAAAATACTACTAACTTAAAAACGAATTTTGTATGGCTAGACAGGCAGTTGGGATTTTAGAATCCTTAAATATGAACGATAATTCATTCTTAAAACCTATACAATTTTTCATCTGGTGTTTCAGCTGATGCAGAGGTTTGTACCTTGGTTTTAACTGTATCCCTCCTTTTGAATTTCCTATTTTAACTAAGATGTTCTGTTTTTGAGAAGATTTTGAATGTTTCACAATTTCTTTGTAATTGCAATTCAAATTATTATTGTTTTACTATTGCTCATTTTACCCTAAACACATTCCAGTATGTCTGACAATTTTGTTTTCATTTAACTTTTTTTTTTCACCATTGTAGCTGTCTTACTACTGACTTCTAAACTTTGGCAAATCAACTACCAACACAGATTAACTAAAATAAACGTTCTGCTTATACTAACAGTACCATATCTATTGAATCCAAATATTCTGATAGATCTCAATAGATCCTGCTGTAATCCTGTAACAGAAATAATACAAGTGTAATTTTTTCAGGTGTCCCATACAAAAATACAAATTATAATAAAGTATTATGTCCATTTACATAAAATGAGGGAACATCTTAGAGGGACTACTGTACGAAATGACTCCCTGAGTTGGAGCCCTCCAAGTATGCACCACAGTAAAAGTATAATGAGGTAGGAGAAAATGCTTTACTGATGCTTAAACTCAGCTAACCTTTCACAGGCAGTAGGTAGTGTTGCTTCTTCAGCCCCCTCAACACTCATTGTGCTGAAGTTTACTTATTTAGACAGCAAGAATGAATAATGATCACAACAAATCAAATCTCATTAACTTGTAGCTGTTTTAACATCAGTTTACTTGTTTTGGTTGCATTTGTACACTTCCTCCTGTATTATTATCATATTTTTGTGATATAACACACCAATTTGTGCATTTTTAAATCACTAAAACCAAGAAAAATTATGCTTAGCTAACAATGGTGGAACTTTCTCCAAATTCTTGCTGAGAAGGCACTGAAGGTAATGTGGTGGTTGAAGATACTAGATTTCAAACAGATCTATTATTCTGAAAAACTGCAGGTACTAAACAGAACAAGAACTAGGCTCATGGAATTCTAATGTCACATGTATGTTAAGGAAATACAATTTATTCTATACCTTTGTAAAAAAAAAAAAATATTTCCAAGAAATTTCTCAAGACATGTATAAGTGTAATATATTGTATGGACAAAGTGCAGAGCTATAATAGTTGTACATTAACTGTCTAAGCAGTTGCATAGCGATTTTTGTATCAGTTTTTAGGTTCTTATAATACATACTATTTTAACATATATATGTGTGTGTGTGCACAATGCTTTAGTCATTAATAAACTCAAAACAACTAAGGAAATTCAATTACTTTCTTTTTCTAAGAAATGACAAGTTTGAAGCAAAACCAATATATCTACTAACTAATGCTGAAATGTATGACTACTTAACTTCTGTTATGAGTGTACATGGTTTTTTTATTATCATGAAAAGATCAGTAATCATTATCTGAATCATTAAATGTAAGACATTTTCAGAAGAAAATGAGGTAGGAAACAAAGCCATAAACCTCTGTATCACATACAGTCAAGTCATTTGAAATAAACAGATAAGATAATGTGCATACCGCTTAAAGATAAAATGAGGATAGTAATAAAATATGCTCCAGATCTTTTAAGAAAATGGTTGTCCTTCTCTACTATAACACACTTAAAACTACAATGGATGTGCCATTAAGAAGTGATGACTATCCTTAAGATTGAAATACAACAACATTGGCACTCTTATACGTTTCTATTGTTTGTCCTAAACAGTTAAAGCCCACTAATTTCTCTAGCTGTAATAGGAATGTAATAAAATCAGTAAAAAAAATAACTTGTTGTAAAAGAAAAACAACATTGCAAGAAGAAGTTAACCTGGTAGAAATAATCTTAATTGTGCTAAATATGACACTTATGTAAAACTTCAAATAAAGTACATTAATATACATTGTATTCAAGAAAAAAATGGAATCCAGGTGGATTTTTTTTGCTGCAGAACCTGAATATGGCTAAAACGATAAATAGCTCAGGTTTTAAATTTGTTTAAATTATGAGCACTAGTCAGGTGTCTAAAAAGCAAGGAACTAAAACAAATCAAAACAAAATGAAAAATTATTGTGAAAATGAAAAGAATCTTTAAAAAAATATCTGAGATTTTTAATAGATAAAAAAAAAACACTAATTTTTTTTTAAAGGGACAATTACCACACGACATCTATGACAGCATGATAAAAAGGTGCAGATATTTTTTTGCCAAAGATCTATTTCCATTGTGTCAGGATCTCAAGGATTTCCTTCCAAGTTCCAGTAATAACTACCAAGTAGTTGGAATGTTCTCATTCAAATATGCAGGAACAGCTTCACAAGTGTATTAGTGTTGGATGGATGAGTTTTAAGTTCCAAGCTCCTAGCCACATAAGGTACTGACAACAGACATGTTTAACGAAACACATTCCACAATGGCTGTTGTCCATTTATTTGTGTGGGCATCCATTCACTTGTTCAAGATCTGGATAATACGAAACTATGGGAAGTTTTCAGTAAACCTAAGGTTTACGTGTTATATCTTTTCCTTGCTCTCAGTAAAATGTTAATTCACATACGTATGTTTGGTAGAATGGAAAACATTATATAAAGTGTAATGTGTATCTTTACTAACATAAATATAAAACTGTGTGTAAAAATACCCGCTTCCACTGATGCAAGAACCAAACCTGGTTAATCTTCCGCAGCAGTTCTCTACTGCTAACAGAACAAGAAGTGTACCAGACTTGGTTAAGGAGACTTACTGATTCTTATCAGGTCTGAACAGAAGAGTCCCAAGGAAAATTAGCGGGTGATAAAGATGCGTGGCTGAGAGAAGAAGTTGCCTGAACTTCACAAAGTGGCTTAGTAATGGAGTTCTGGTGTGAAACCCCTTCCGCTGCTGACTGTGTACTGGCCTGAGACTGTTTTTGGTTGTTATCACCACACTCGTGCAGTAGTGGAGGAGTAGCAGACACGTGATCACCAATCTCAGTCCATCCTTCACTCGCTTTCTTGTCACTTGACCTGTACCTGACTCGATTCTTGGGCACTGGTAGGCAATCATCGGTGACCCCTGTTACACACTAAAGAAGAAACAAAAAATGAGATAAGACTAGAAAATTATTACACAAATATATTTTGGTTAAAATGAAAACATTATATCAAAACCGTTTACAGTAACAGAAGTTATTCTATCTAATTCCTATTAACAAATTAAAATTATTCAGTCTTGTAATGAGTTTATATTTTGTTACATGTAAAGGTCTGATTAATTTGCTTTTCCTGCAAAAGATGTTTTAATAATGTGATATTTATTATTTACATTTTTGCAACACAAAACATAAAAAAATATTTTTTTACAGGCCTAACTTATCTGCATCCCATGCTTCATCAATAAATACTCTCACAAAGAGAATTTCATAAAAAAGTCCTAGTTTGTGTCTTTAAAGTGCACGAAAAACCTTCATGAGAAAAAGACAATGGAAAAAAAAAAAACTACACCTAAACTCTTAATTTTTAAATCATAACAAGTGATGTTCAAACAACAAACAACAGTCTACCCATGCTTCTCATTAAGGAGACCCCACAGAAAGCCTTGCTAGTCAGCCCAGTGAAACTCAGAAAGAATGCAAGTCAAAGAGATCACCATGCCCATGAAGATGCATACTCACCACATGACACAACTTTTTAGTAACTGCCATCTGCATGTTTTAATCAAACATGTGCTTTTTTTCATCAAAATAGTTATGCTTCTTTATTATAAATTATCTCTAGTAACTGTCAAGGTTTTCTATTCATTCGTAACTATTAAACCCCTTTGTGTGTGCCACTAAACTGCTTTCCAGAATTACTTTGTATTCCACTTAAACTCACAGTTTCCATGGTTTTACTAAACATCACTGGTAGAACTACTGTTTGACTTTCAGTGTTCAATCTATGCAGTACGAGCTAATAATGGTTCATTTAGAGATGTGCATGTGTTTGTTACTTGAGCATATTACAATTAATTTGTAATAAAAATTATTTTCACTGATTTACTACGAAAACAAAAAATCACACTTCTAAAACTACCTGTGGATTTTCTGTAATGTGGACTTCAGAATTCCATGGTATTTGGAGTACATTACGACTACTACTCATCAATGGATGAGTACAACCATTTATTTTACAGCTGCTCAGATCATCAGGATAACCACCCTAAACAAAACCAAAACACACAAGTTTATATTCTAATCAAGGTATAGCACATACAATAAGTGTATCACTTATTGTATAAATGGTATTCATATGTATGTGTGTGTGTATTGGATCATTATGATTGGCAAAAACGTGTTACAAGTAACTTGAAAATTAACTGTCCCCCGAGTTGTAGCATATTCCTAAAGCTGAAAGGATTTATAGTATCATCTAAGAAAAATATTTTCTTCATCATCTTTATAAATGTGATAAACAACCTTCAACATTTTTCCTTTTTCAATCCATTTATATCTGTAATTAGTATTAAAACATCCCCCCTTCACAAAGTATTGAATTTCCCCTGAGGCTTCACAAAAATCAATTCCTATCTGTGTAATGTTTTCACTATATCATAATAAGAAGGGGAAGTTCTGATTAATTGGAATATTTGACTGAAAAAATTCCATAATGTTGTTTTGAAAAATTAGGTGTGCCCAATTCTTTAAAGTACTGTGTCCTTTGAAAAAAATATGTACAGAAATTCTAGCACAAGGCTTGCTATTACAGACATTGGAGATCCTGAGTTGGCTTACAGTTGCTCAGTTCATGTGGTATTTCAGGTACTAAGCTCTCTTGAAAATCAAATATGTTTATAAACAAAAAGGCCTAATCATAGGTTTATGATGTTATTTAGTAAAATGAATGACTTGATAATAAAATGTCCCCCGAATGGGTCAGCAGTAAGCTTACGGACTTACAACACTAAAATATGGGGGTTCGATTCATCGTGGTGAACAGAGTGCAAACAGCCCATTGTGAGGCTTTGTATTAACATAACTCATTATCTAAGTAAAATTCTACAATTAATATATAAATATATATAAATGTAATTGTTGTGACTATAGTACTAGTTTATTATGAAAGCTGGCAAATGTAGTACAGCATAACTCTAGTATTAGGCCCAACGTTCTTTCAAAGCAAAAATCTTGGAACTTGAAGAAACATACAGATTTTTTTAGTAAATTTTGATGATAGATTAAAATATATATACATTTACCTATACCAGTACAGCATTTTGATAGAATAAAAGAAATTTCAAGTCTTCCTTTCAAGTATGAGTTAATTATGTTTTGCAGCTGAATAACATATCAATAACATACATTAGATGTCTGTGATATCAATGTAATATAAACTAGGGTATACATAACTCACAATCATTAAAACAGCAGTGTTTTAATAATAATTTACATATTTAAGTTAATGAAGTATGAATTTTTAATAAACCAAAGGTAAAACACACTACTTAGCAATATTATGCAACAACCTTATGAATTTTTTTATTAATTCTACTCATAATCACTGAAATATTTAGTAAACCATAAAACAGTAGAATAAGCATTTTCAATATTAGAAGCATTATTGAAATAAACGAAATAATTAGGAATTTAGGATGTACAATTTCCACATACTTATATTACAAACTATGAATTATTACTATTACTATGAATGAATTAGAAATCAACATGAAGCACAAACCTGTATATCTGTTTTTAAATCTTTATGAAGATAATAAATGCACAAGTCTATCAAATTTCAGTAACTTTTCTTTGCATACAATTTGCAGGCTTATACCGATGGAAACTGAATGCCTTACTTCAAATATTATGATTCTAGTTATCATAAAAGTGAATAAATAAAATATTTAATGATGGGGTGGGGGGTATTAATAAAGACAATTAATGCTACTATAAAGTATAATACAGTTTCATGCATTTACTAAAATGCAACCAAATGAGATTACAACTATCGTGAATTCATGTGATACAAGAGAATAAAATTACTGTTTACAAATGGTATCCATTGAGTAGACCACCAAGTTTAATGCTTATAAGAAAACATGTTACTACTTCCAGGTAAGAAACAAACAAAAATAAAAATTGTGGTTTGCACGGATATCTGAAACTAGGCAGATCACTCTACATTACTACTGAGAATGAAGACCACTGTTTTAGTGAAAATGAGACACATAAAGGATTTTTTTATATATCAGAAGCCGTAACAATGTTGTATTTCCTAACAAGCAATATTTAGTAAAATATCAACTTACTTTGGTATCCAAATGGTTGTCTAACACTGCATTTGGTACATGATTCAGCATTGGTGTAAAGCAATCCAATTCCTGAGATTTAGCATTGGCTTGTTGTTTGTCATTATGGAAACCTGAAAGATGACCATTCTGGCCATGGCCATGACAAGAAGAGTAGCGGATACCAAATGGAGGTGGTGGTATAGGTGGGCAACACCTGTAAGTGATGAAAAGGAATTATTTCTTTACTGAACTTTCATTTCATATCCCTCAGAAAATTATTAACTAGGTGTAACTTGAAATTTAATGACAAAATATAATAACAAGCATACCAATGGCCATACATACTACTTGCAAATAAATTACAAATTCTTGAGAACTATTCTCCCAGTAACTTAGCAAAAAGCATGACAGCCTAGAATTCAGGAATTGATCTCCAAGGCAGACACAGTGTAGACAGTCAATTGCACAGCTTTGCATAAAAACAAAAAAAGAAGCCTAAATTTGGAGTATATTAACATAACATAATGTTTTGAGACAACATGGGACCTACTGGTCCATCTCGGCTGTTCCATTCTCTGAACTAAATAAATTTTTCTTTAAATCTTAAAGCCAGCCCTTATCATTTATATACTTATCAAGCTTTTTCTTAAACTCACTTAAATTTACTGCCTC
>NW_013667092.1:170879-171828 GCF_000517525.1 Limulus polyphemus
TCCATATGCAACAAAACATCAAACCAAATAGAGCAATGATCACTTGCACCTGATGTTTTTTCAATTTTCATTACAATTTTTAATTGAGATAAAATCTGTATACAAGATAAAAAAGTTTAAAACTGTAAAATTATTCATCAAAGACTTACAATATTTCAAACAAGTGCCGTAAATTAAAACCCTGTTAAACATTTTGCACAACTATAACTCAATCATTACATTAAAATTATCCAAAATTATATTATTCTGAAAGTAAAATAAACAAAAAATAAAATGTATTAGAAACATGATACTGTTTTATTCAGCTTATGAGTATTAACTCGAAAAATACATTTGACTTGTGATGAGCCTTTAATTTGGCTTTACTGAACAATTCACTTTTTATCTGCCTGGAAATTTTTTATATATTTATAAATTTTGTTTTAATTCAGAATCTCAGTTGTACCTATACTACATCCATTTTAACAATTGTTGCCATGATTTTGGTGTTATCTCTCTATTAGAAAGATTTACTATCACCATGAAACTAAGTATTTGCCATAAGTGTGAAGCTGTCAGTATAAATCAGTGCTTATTAAGTTGCTAGTTTTATTAAAAGTATTTGTTGTTTAGTATGTCTAAAAGGGTAAACACAATTAGAAGTTTTATTCAATTATAATAAAGCTACTACTTGGAATAAACTGAAAAATGTACTTCTGTCAACTCCACTTTATGGAAAAAAAAATTTAATACAAAATACATTTAAATATTAAACAGGTAAAAGAAATTAAATTACATGTAAATAATAAAATTCTAATGTTAATATTATATTCATACCCATTACAATAAGTGTTATGAGCCTTAAAATGTGCTGCTGAGCCACTGAGGGGCTGTTAAATTAGAAATGTTTTGATTTTTATGGTAGGATCCTCTCTAGTAATATAAAAATTTAATGTTGAGTAGAGAGTGA
>NW_013667092.1:172473-177707 GCF_000517525.1 Limulus polyphemus
AATAAATATACAAGTTTTTAGCCCTTTAAGTAGTAAATATGGAAATCACCAAACTGTTGTTCTTATAGTTACAATTTATTTATCAATTAACATTAACTTCTGATCAAAGCAAACTACATATACAGATCATAATTAAAAATCAACATGGTAATTAAATACACTGTTCTTATAAAGATTAGAATGCATTGTTCTATGAGTTTGGAACCTTACTGTCAGTAATATTTTCAGCTATAACCCTAATAATATTTCCTGGGTATTTTAGTTATTTTGGATATAAATATAAAGGAAATATGTTTACAAAAGAAGAACATGTCATTAATTAAATACACTGTTTTTATAAAGATTAGAATGCACTGTTCTATGAGTTTGGAACCTTACTGTCAGTAATATTTTCAGCTATAACCCTAATAATATTTCCTGGGTATTTTAGTTATTTTGGATATAAATATAAAGGAAATATGTTTACAAAAGAAGAACATGTCATTACGTTGTAAATGTGTTAATATAACAATTTTATCTATGCTTGACATTATTTGCCCTCATTACCCAAAGAGATAACTAGAACTGAACCATGGTTACAATTTAGTTGTATACAACAGCAAGCTTAGATGTCTTTAAACAAGCTTGGAGTTTCGTCATATTTTTAAGTATTAAGAAGATCTTTAACCAGGGCTGAAAAAGTTATTACAGATTAATTTTAAAAACTCTAATGCCAGCTACTTTTTACTGGTGTTCTAAAGCACAGGAATAGATAAATTATTAAGAAGCAATAAAACTAGATGTCTTTAACAAAGTGCAGAACATCTTTTTGTAGTTAATATTACAAATATAGTGACCTAATACATTTTTTGTTGTGGAAGAATTATTACAAAGAGTAATTTTAAAAAACCTTCTAATAAGGTATAAAGAACAGTTACTTTCATTTATAACGAGTAGTAACCATAGATTACTTTAACTAGTTGTTATGCAGTCAGGTTAATTAATGGTAATCTAATCAAAAGCACCTTAGGTGTGAAAAAATGTGAGGCCAAAAAAGGATTGAGCATGCGACTTAAAGGAATAAAATCAAAATTGACAGCCAAACTGGTAGCTACACTTATAGTATTGATAAGAATTTTACAGCAAATATTCATTAATTTGTTAGCTAGGCCGCATGTTTTATTTTACAAATGTCGCTACTTGTTTGGCCACCAATCTTGATTTCATTCCTTTAAGTTGCATGTTCAATTCTTTTTTTGGCCACACCTTTTTTCACACCTAAGATGTTTTTGATTAGATATCATGGCTTTTTATCAATACACACCAACAAACCACAGCAAGTAAGAAAGTGATGCTCGATAATAACCAACATTAGCTTTAGGTTTCCAACCTTGTTATTCGGAACAGACCTATATTTTACAGAAACAACCAGATTCTTTAAAATATATGGTGGTATATTTTTCCCTCTCTAAAACAGTGTTAATCACTTCCTTTATAGTAACGTCACGAAATCTAGATTAACGGTTTCTTGTCATCTCCCGCATGAATTTGGTACAGCCGTATCGAGCATTGCTATTTATGCTAACTGCTGAAGCTAATATCATTTGACAATAAATGCTCTTTAATTAGAAAAATTTCATAAAATTTAGCAAATTTATGCTTAAAAGTTGGCAATGAATAATGAATAATAACCATTCATCCATAAGATTCTTTTGAATACTTGAGCTAGAAACTGCTATTCTAGTTTGCTTGGTCTACCCAACACTTATGTATCTGCAAGACCTTTCACCCTATAGTTTTGCTACTCTAAATCAACTGTCTTTAATCCAAATGACAAAAAATTAAAACTATCCACTTTTATTTTTAGCTGAAGTAAAAATTTTGCTCAAATTTGAGTGATTTTTGTTCAATGACTTTGCATATTTGGCTTATATTTAGACCAAATTTTGCACTTAACTGTAGACTGTAAAAATCAATCAATGTACCAAATTTTAAAAACATTCATAAAAGTTAAGTATGTTTTTCTATCAACTAAAGTTTCTGTACTTTTGGTGTGAAGAAAAAAAGAAAATAAATAGGAAAAATTCAATCAAAATTGTAGATTTTATATCTCGTTTATTTCTTAATAGATTGTTTTAAAACTTGGTATGTGAAGTAAGGGTCCGATAGAGCACATCCACTGAAATTGTGTGATAGTTTGAATTACCACATTCTGAGCAACAGAAAGTGGAAAATCACTAAACTATCACTCCTGTTAATATCACACAGTGTCCTGCAGGTTGTTTTGGCACATGACACACTACCATGTGTCTTAATTCTAGATGACCTTAGCTAGCTTACTAAACAATCAGTTGAATTAATGAAAGTAGTAACCCTACATGACATAAACAACTTACTGAACAGTTACAATTTAAGTAATAAAACCAGTAAATCTAGGCATTATAACCAAGTCCTCATGACACCTTGGATTTCAGAGTGATATTTCAACCATAATCACATTCGATAGATATTTAAAAATACCAGCATTAATATTTTTTAGTAAATGAAACAGAAAAACATTAACCAGGTGCTGAATGTTTAAAGACAACTGGGATTACTTTGTTACATAAATAAATACGCAGCAAGTTTCAAGAACTTCCACCGATATTAATCGATTCCAATTCATAAACATTTTACAAGAAAGATTGTTAGAAATAGTTGAACAAAAATAAAATTTTGAAATAAATTCTAAACTTCATTGGGCACTGATCTTACAGAATGTTTAAATCTGTTTGTATATTTATTTGAACTAAACTTACCTCCTTGCAAAGGTTTTGTGTCATTTCTCTTCACTGGAATACTGACGGTGATGGTTTCAGATGGTGGACCCACTCCTGCTTTTGTCCATGCTCGCATACAAAAAAAGTACACTGTATTGCTGGCCAAACCTTCAATTAAGGAACTTACTTGAAAACCTGAAATACAGAGATTTAACCCTTTTCAAATATAACAAATTCAAAGAAGTTATGAAACAAGAGACATAGTACACAATTATACACAGAGAGAAACAACTAATTAATACAATTAACATATTACTAAAGCAAAAAATATATATAGTGTGCACAACAAATACAAAATCAACAAAAATAAAGGAAAAATTTCAGGCACTGAGATCTTTTCTCACCTATTATAACATATTATATTTTCATGTCATGTTTCTAATTAATCTGTATATTAAAACAATATTGATTCAGATCTTCATAATCTGTACCATACAAAATTGATTTATTCATGTATAATATATTAGGAAATTATTCTAAAAGCCATTACAAATAATTAGATCCATTAACATCTAACTAGGAATTTTAAAGAAGATTTTTGAAGATAATTGGCAGCTTCCTCTGTTAGGTATGAAAATCAGTTATTTATTTACTTATATCTTCAATACACCTCATTCATTAAAATATATTTACATATGTTTCACTCATAGTTTCTACAAGGATTCTTGTGTTCATTTTGTCAAGTAAAGTATAATTACTAATACAAATTCTTATAAGACAATCTGAATCTACATTTGTTTCACCTTTTTCTTCTTTCTTGTGCCAGTTATCTAGGTTGTTAGTGTTTCTCATTTGCGTGGTGTACAATACTTCATAAAGGGTTATTTCCCCATTTGGCAGGGCAGGGGGATGCCAAAGAAGTTTTATAGTATGAGCATTCACTGCAAGCCATGATAAATCCAAAGGAGGTGAGGGAACTGTGATCAGAAAATACATTTTGCTAAATAGTGGGATTTGGAAAATCATTATAATCAAGTTACATACACAGCTACTAAAGAGCTAAATCACTTCAGAAATTGCCTTAAAGGTGACTAACTTTATTGCTATTCATAAATTATATGTGTCACATTTATTTCCCAAAAGAATTAAAACAAAAAGTCTAAGTTCTCTAAAATGTTCTTCCTTATTTAAATTTAAAATAAATTAATCAACTTGACAAAGCCACTTTATGAAAGAAATGTTTTGTAATAACAGTTAAAAGATCAATTAACTTTTGGCAAAATCTTTTTCCTAAGAGCCAGTTTATGTTTATGTGCATTATAATATTGCTATTACTCATTTACATTTATGAATATGAACTGTACATCACATTGTGTACAAAAGGTTACGTCTTCCATCTCATGAACAACACAATAAAGCTTGGAATTAGGTATGTTTTACACAAATTTTTAATTTCTATGGGAGGAAGAAGGTTTGAAACAAACTGTTGAAGTTGATTCCTTGCTTCTTAGTTAAAAAACTTTAATCTATTCATACAAAGAAGAAACAGAGCATCGCAGATACACAAAGAAAGGAATGGCTTAATATATCTTGTTATTCATTTGTCTCAGAATTTTCCTACAAAGCTACACAAAAGGCTATGCATATATGACAGTCATACGACTGCCTACTCTTGGGCTATTAACGTCTGACTGAATAATGGGATTTGACTGTTGCTCCTATGGCACACCCATGTCTCCAAAGTCAGGAACATTCTTACGCAGCGTTGTGGAGTGAACCACAAATCCTTGGATTCATGGTCCGAGCATGCTTACCACTGGTTCATGCCCAACTTGATTGAAGATCAAAAATAAATCTCGATTTATGGCAGAATTATTTTATGTCAAATTCAAAAGGTTTAAGTTTGCATTATTCTAAGATAATTTTAGTATTAAATACAAAACTTACAATGTCAGTATGATTATAGTGCATGTCATACAAAGATCTTACTCACCAATCATTACCAAAGTATTCAACCAAAACACATTTTCAATATACTTTATACAAATACAATCAGACTGATGTTATATGAAAAACAAAAAAAGTCAGAAATTTTTAAAAATCTCTTTGCCTAAACTTACCATCCTGTAATGTCCTGCATTCCACTTTCTGACTGAAAGGTCCTTGTTGGTTTTTAATACTGTGAGATCTTACAGAAAACTCATACAAAGTGAATGGTGTCAGGTCACTGAGTATCACACTGTTGTTTGTGCTAGAAAAAATGGTTTAAGAGTGAACTTAAGAAATATTGTGTAGATGGGGCCATCTTTTAAAGCCAACATCTGAAAGAGGCAAATATTAAAACAGAAGAAGGGGCAGCACATATTTGAAGCATTCGAAGGCTTAACCTCCCCAAATAAAGTCTCTCATGAGGCATTATTCTCATCAACTGAAAATGTTATATATTATAAGTGGAGAAAGAGAGACAGAGAGGTCAAAAGAGGGTATATGTGATCA
>NW_013667092.1:178232-182321 GCF_000517525.1 Limulus polyphemus
ATATATATATATACACACACACAACCAAAAAAGTGCATTTTCTCAATTCTTTATGACTAGAAATTAATAATAAACACAACAATGTAAACAGAAAAATTTAATGTCAGAATCAGAACAAATTGTAATGCACTAAATATTTTTAACTAACTTCAGGTTTTCAATCATTAAGGCTTCAATAATATCTAAAAACTGTGACGAAAGTTTTCTGTCAATTTATATTAAAAAACATTTTCATCAGGAATCCCAACATACTTTCAAGTTGTCTGATAAAATCTTATGGTATTAAAATTAATTATTACTTTCATCTTAGTTTTTCACCAGAACAAAACTTTTATAATCTTCATTGTTGAACTATCCTCATTTTAAGAATGAAGTGTTACCATTTCAATATCTATTTATATATAAAGCCAGTAAACTCATTAGAGCTTACTGTGACAAAATTGTACATGTTCCTACTAATATTAAGTAGGATAAAACAAAACACAGGCTTAGGTAATTGTTGCTAGGACATTTTTTCAATGCTATTATAATAACAACCTAAATACTACTTTGTATTACAAAAAGTTTCCAAAAAAATGTTACAAGTTTAAAAGTAATATAGTTTCATTTTAAAACACAGGAATCTTTTAAAATAAAATAAAAGTATATTAGTAAAAAATTGAAAAAAAACAAACAAACTAAGTAATAAAATAAATAAGAGCAAAATTTGTGTACCTTAAAAAAAAAAGAAGAGTTAAACACAGATTTGTCAGTTGTAGTACAAATATAAACTTTAAGTTTATCACATGACACACTGAAAAGGTTCATATCACTCAAATTTGAGTTCTTTACAGCGAATTTCACACTGTATTTCATTATTTAAGAATTCAAATTTTTATTAAACCAAACAAAACTCAAAATATACTATTTAACTAAATACATAATTTGGTCCAAAACAATCCCAAAATATTAGCTAGGCCCCCTTTTGTTTTTAACATTTATGAGCTTTGTGAGTGTATAACTGAAGAAATAGACTGAAACTCAACTGCAAAAGTCTTAATAAATTTTTGTTTTCATCTCACTTCTACACACACACACACACACATATATATATGTGCGTGTGTGTGTAAAAGTGACTAAACATGTCAACTTTTATTTCATTATTGCCACTGAAATGACTGTGATGAAACTACAAGTTCACGATAACACCAGATTCAACATACCACTTTTTTTCAGAAATGAAAGAATAAAACTACGTCAAAGTAACAATAATTTGTAGTATTAAAATGACAAGCTTAATTTAAAATTATAAACAACCTATTTTCTGACCAACAACCTGAAAAGTACACGTGAAAGTAGAATGACCTAATACTAGACTTAACTGAATTGGTAATTTCTTTTAGTATAACTCTTTCTACTTAAAGAAGCATATATCATCTTTGGAAGACAGAAGCCAAATTCGTATGAATATTGGGCCAAAGGAATGCTGAACAAAAACTGACCTAAAATTACCTTTCAGAATTAAAACAAATTTCAGAAAACATTAAAAAGACTGTCTTCGAAATCAAATTATGCTGTAACTTCAGTCAAAGTTGTGTAATTTAGTTCATCTTATTTTAGTTGTATAGAGGATGGTAAAAATTAAGTATGATACAAGATTATCAAACTGATTCAGATAATAGTTACAAAATGAAGCAATCACAAAAATATGTAAGCTAATGAAACAATTGATAAAAGGTATTATTTATTAGAATGGAACATTTAGTGCAGCAAAAAATAAAAAGGCTTGACATTTTGTGACACACATTGAATTAAGGTACTATAAGAACAAACAGGTTATTTTTTTTTTATACAAAATAAACATGATGTCACTGTAGTTTATTATAATGTTATGTATATAGAATACACATTTATTTTCGTTTGTACGGTCTGTCAAGTTTCTTTCACACAACTGATGTTAGTTTTGTCAAAATGAGCTGTTAACTCATCTTAAAGGCAATTTTTCACATCATCAGTGCCAGATCTTTTTGGATCTTAGATTTGAAAATTGTTTGTTTTTTATTCAACATAAAGGTGAAAAAAAACTATAAATAATTCTAAGACTACTGCAGTGGCATTGAAATTTATATTTAACTAATATGATCGAATATATTACCATCCCTCCAGTCCCATCCCAGACAATGGTCTGAATAATGTTTAACTTATCTTCTAAAATTTAAATCCTCATTCACCCATCAATAGAGATCTGGAACTTTTTTACAGAAATTAAGCACTGAACATTGTTTAATAAAAAAGAAATTCTAGTACTGAGTATTACCTGCGAATATAGTTGACCGCTGAAGCATTCAAAGGCCCATTTAACACAGGGTGAAATCTTACAGTATAATAGCTTATGTTTCTGAGAGTCATTGGTGGCTTCCACTGTACCTGGACACTATAAGGACTCTTGGGAAATGCTTCAATATCATGAGGTGGCTCTACAACTGGGAAAGATTTAAACTCATCAACTTTTTTTAATGTTTTCTACAAATCTACTGCTTGTTCTCAGTTAGGTGAAAATCATAGTTACGTAGTATTCATCTGAAGATATACATATACATATTCACATAAACACAGGATCTGTTTATTTAGAATCAAAGTCAAAATAGAACATACATCATAGAGTAAAAAAAGTTCACTTATGCAAAAATGACATCACAAAAGCAGCTTTCACAAATAATATTTTAGAGCTCTTAAAAAAGTGTAACTCGTAAGAGAAATTTATAAAAACGAAATTAATTCTTTTATAGAAAATATAAAGATTAGTGAACAAAGCAGATATTGAAAACTCGATAATGTTAATGTGAAATATTTGAAAAAAAGGTGATGAGCAAATTTCAAGTATATATAATCATTTGAAATTACTTTGTACATTATTATTATGCTTAATACAATTGTAATGTCAAAGCAGTTGCGCATGACACATTAATCTCACTATCTCTTTATTCTTTTTCATAGCTAAATATATCGATAAAGTTAATTCTAAAATATTTGAAATGATGCACAAGTCACACAGTGATAAACACTTTAATTAAATCAGCAATAATCAGATAGCCACCACAGAGTGGTGGCAAGATACTACCTTAAATGTAGAAAAAGTTATTTTAATTTCATCACAATACAATTATTTATTATCTCCAAGAAAACATTAAACTGGCTGAAAGAATTTTCAGAAAGAAAATAAAAGGCTAAACTAAGTGACAGAAAGCCAGTTGGCGTACTGAAGTCACCTAATTATAAAATCAGTCCAACTTAAATATAACCCCTCACATCCATAAAATTATTCTATAAAAACCTAAAGGAATTCAAACTACCAGTGCATACTGCAACATCAGGCAAGGAAAAATGCTTGCCTAATGCTCATGTTAAAACTTAAGACAAGTGGAGAATTGTAAAAAGAATACAACCTTTTTGTACTTTAGCGTTTAAAGCCAAACAAACTTACAAATGAATCTTGATTTTAAAATCCTAGCTTAGCATTTCCAATAATAAATAATAGAATAAAAGGATATTACATGCACACGGGCTAAAAGACCAGTGTTCGGGTAAAGCCACACCTAATTTTGAACAGTGATTAAGAAGAGCACATAGTCAACTGCACCTGCTGCCACGAGGACTTTGTCAAGCTGTGTGAATCGAATAATGGCACTTACTGCCACTTTTATAAAGCACCTACAACTGAAAGTGTGAAGCATGTTCAAAAATTTTATGTCCTACACCATGAATTACTTGACTGGTAGCCCAACATACTCAGCTTAATATTATGATAAAAAATATGATGAAAAATTTCAGAACTGTATGAGAAGTTGGAAAGCTATGATTAATCCCTTCTGTGATTTGCCCAAGATAACTCGGTGCCCTCCATGTTTCAAAAAATATTTGCCCAAATAAATTAAACTATTTCTCACCATATTTTCTATTTGCCCATGTATTACAATCAGTGCTCGCTAGATGGCATTGGAAATGCCATGCGTGCGTGCTGATCTCTATCGGATTTACTTTGAATTATTTATCATAAACACTGGAGAAAAGAATTCCTATTTTGTACTGTTGTTTCATTGAAATAATATA
>NW_013667092.1:183321-219537 GCF_000517525.1 Limulus polyphemus
CAACCTTTATTTATCACACATAGTTTGTGCAAAAATACAAAAACACCTTATAAAAGTACCTTTGTTTCATTAATATATAAATATATGCTATCAAAAAGTAAAATAAAAAAACCTGACTTTTTTAGTTTATTTCCAAAAAAAAAAGCCTGACATGGAAGGAGTTAAAAACTTCTGAGCACTCATGAAAACATAGTACATCTGTCACAATAAATTAACCCTAAAATTATTGATAGAGTCCATACAGACTATTGCCATTTTAAACACATTTTTTTAAATTATTTATGCCCCAAACTTCTCATGAATCCATGAATATACAGAAATCTTAATAACATAAGAGAATCACATAAAAAAAAACTTTAAAATTGGGCAAAACGAGCGATTTCACCCAATTATTCCTGATTACTGTTGCAATAAAATTATTCAATGTAATGAAAAAAGGTGGTGAACAGTATAAAAACAAGTCAGTAATTTAAGGGTTAAGTTATAGAAGTTTAGTACCTGTTTTTACTTATTCATTAATAATATTGCTGATTACATACTTTCAATAGTCTCAAAATCAGGATGATCTTCAGGTAAAGTTAGGATGTTTCGGACGGCTTCAAGGCCATCACCATACCCATTAAACCCTGAAAGATGTACTTCATACCACGTATGGGGATCTAGTTTGGAAGGATAGAAATTATTCAGAAAAATTGGATCAGTTGGTAATAAATAGTTTACTAAAGTATTCCTAACAGTAAAAATACTTTTTATTTACTATGATCTTGAAAATCCTTAGTACATCAAACTAAAAATTGTATTTCAATGGATAACTTGTCATGAAGTGTTCAAAATATAAAATTTTTGTACATTTATGTCTGCTTTTATCATACTCTGAAAAATGTTTAACGAAGACATATGTTAAGATGTTGAAACAATGTTCCTCAAACTCTTTGGAAGCTAATCCGTTGAATAGTCACCCAAATATTATTACAAAACATATAATAAAAAAAGCAACTAAGATACAAAACCATATAGGGTGAAATACTATAAAGAAATCCCTAAATTAAAATTTAATTTTACACCATATTTTTATTTTTTAAACTACTATACTTTTTACAGGGAAGAAGCAAATAATAGATTGTACAAGAACTTGAATAAGTTCTTATACAACTCAGCAATCCCTTGAATAAAAAGAAAAGAGAACCATTGTTTCTTGAAATGTTGAATAAAAGTTATATTTTTATCTCTACTTACCTAACTGATGTAAAAATCAAAACACTATGAGTGTTCCAATTTGTATTTTTTTTTATATTATAATTTTTTTAAAGCAATCCTTTCAAAATATAGAAAAAAACTGTAACAAAATATGTGAAAGGGATATTGCATACCAAGATTTGTAAGAAGGAATTTGTTCACATGTTTTTCAAGTGTGATGGTGTCTTGCAATGGATGTCCTTGTTCTCTATATGAAAGATGGTATCCCTCAACTGGATATCTCAGATCCTTTGCCATTTGCCATTTTACTTCTATAGTTGAAGCATTAATTACAGTCAAGTGAAAAGTTGGAGGCAATGGGACTAAGGAAGAAAATTAAAAGAAACATAAGTACTGTATTGCACTCCAACAAATGTAGTAATCCAATTTAAAAAAAAAAGAAAAGCTCTTCTTATGACATAGTTTACCAGATTATTTCCATTTCCTCAAAATTGATTTTATTAAAGCAACTCTCTTTAATTTTATCATTAGCTAAAGATAGTGATTGAAATATGAAAACTTTTGTCACTTACAATAAAATTTAGAACAAAATTACCATAATCTACAAAAAAATAAAATATTCTTGGATTTACCTTTTGTAGTAGTACCATCAGGCATTTCCTGAGTAACCCAAGGCCAGTTCTGGTCAGTAAGACCAGGAAAACCAATTACAGTACCAGCCAATACTAGAACATCATACTTCTGTTTTGGTTGAAGACCTGATTAAAAGAAATAATTATGATATTCTTTTGCATAGTACAAAAATATGCTCCATAAATGCATATAAAAATAAGATGCAAAGTTATAGAAATAATAGTATTCCGCTTTATTAGTTTTTTTATGAGGTCATAAAAACAAATCATATCTCTGTTCAAGGAGTTGTCACTCTGTGATAGTCATTATGAGAGTTAATTGGGGGGGACTTGGATCCTATTAACTCAGTTCTGACCCCACAAATTGGAGCAAAGCAGGCATGCTAAATTCAAGTCCTGATTCATTATATCAGATAAATTCCATCTTGAGTTTAACAAACAGATTAATTTCTTTCATTGGTTCAAACTTATTGAATTTATAGAGTAAGAGAAATTAAGTAAATAAGTATATATTATCAGAAATATTATCTAATACACTGTCATTAATAACCTAAGCCATTTTGTTTTCAAATATTAGATACTAGATACTACTCAAACAGCTTATGTTTATAAGAAGTTTAATGAGATAGCCAAACTATCCCACAAGGTTAATAAGACAAAAACTATTGATTTTATTAGCAGCGTAATTTGCAATAACAAAACTTAAGTTGAAGTACGTTTGATTAAGTTTATTACTACATAATCACCTAAGTCTAACTATTAATCAAGAATATAAATTTTTCTAATTCTAACTAGCTCTTATCCTAAATTTCAGCTGCTGTCTTCAAGAAAGTTCTGAAAAAGACTATTTCTGTATATCTAAGTCTATACATAACACATTATTAAGTTTAGTAAATAAAAACACTTGTTACTTATACATAATTGTACATAGCAGTTGCTTAAACAGTTTCAGAAGTTTACAAAAAAAAAGCTGCAACTAAATGATTTTCTAAAGCTTAAATAATTTAAAAAATTCAGGATACATTGTAAATGTACTGTTAAAAATGTAATTTTTTTACCTCTTAGTAGAATTTTCTTCTAGTCAAAGGAATTACCTCATCAGTCATGATTTACAGACGTACCTGTGATGGTGTATTCTGTTACATCTCCATCAACTTCAATTACATTGTTCAAAGCTTGGTTATGACGACGATAGTTGATGTGGTAGCTTACAATCTTTCCTCTTGCTTGATGTGGAGGCAGAGGTTCCAACGATACACGAAGAGTCGTTGAGCTCAAGCTGGTCAGTGTTATTGAAGGGGCAGCAATAGGAACTAAAACCAGAACAGTGAGTTAATTAGCTTCTATTTAAGAGCAAAGCTTGTATATAACTTTTAATCGACTGTACACTTTTTATATTTCCATAAATTGGCATACTATATTCCTGTTACCAGTTAAAGTGAAAATTACACAAGTGGTCACTCTAGGGAGTTGTAAACACTCACATGTTATCAAAGTACTGATAATGATAAAGTGTTTGTATTATTTAGAATTACATTATTACAAATAAACTGTAAGTTGGAGTAAATATGAAGACAAGTATGATCACAATAAGTTCTAAAATAGAATATCATCCTGGTAGTCCAAAATGACCCAACAGCCCATGTGAACTTTAAATGTATTGTGAAGTAAAAACCATAATCTGGCAGTAACTTTTCATTACCTAGAAATTTAATGAGAGTGCAAACTTTAGACTAGCATAACTACTGTGTATGCAGGGAGGTTTGTAGTGTTGGCTTTCACAGATAAGTTTTATGAAGCCTTGAGCATGGAAACTGGAGTGCTGAACACTGAAAGAAAAACCATCTTGTGGAGTAAAAAGCCCTGCTATTCAGTGTTTGCTTTGACACATGATCTTAGGTTTGACAGAAATCTGGAAAAACCCTTTAGATACAACAGTGTCATCCTAACTGTGAAGAATTGTGAGAAAAATATCATGTAGGCTTGTTTATGTTTGGTTTTGATTTATAGCATGATAATACACTATGCTAATTTTAAGATTTGCAAGAGTAATATCATGGTGTGGGACTGTTTTTAACTAGTTTTGACTTTCAGCATAATAATATACAATGCCTAATGTGAAAAGTGGAAGAGTAATTTCATGGTGTACTGTGAGCCTGTTTTTAATTGGTTTGATCTGTAGCATGATAATACACTATGCTATATTATATGATGTATCCACAAATGGTATGAAACACACAGCATCCAGAATCTATAATGACCAGGCCAGAGCCATAACATGAACCCAAAGGAATGGCTCTGAGAAAATATGTATACTGTCTATGAAACAGGTCCTAAAATCTTACTAACACTTTTTACAAGAAGTGTGGCTGCCGATTGGTGTTAGGTTGTAATTCATATTCTATAAAGTAATACCAAAATTCATGAAGCTTGAAAATGAAAAAGTCACACTACATACATACATACACACACACACACAAATGCAAAACCTAATCATACATTTGTACCTAATGTGGGTGTATATTAACATACATTTTAGAATCTTTATTCATTGCAAGTTTTATGTTCATATATACATATATAGTATGTTGATACAATGATGATCTGGTTGGTTTAAATAATCATATTAGCAGTAAATACATTACCAGTACATAATCTGGTGAATTAAGAGATAAAAAGTATCTGATGCTGAAACGTACTATTTATATTTAGATATAAAAAGCACATAAATGGTATATTTATGTAGATATTTCTGATAAGCACGAAGGCAATTTTACAAATCTATAATCTTACTTCACATATTAGTAGCATTCTGTTAGATTTACATACGGCTATTACAGTTTCACATTTATTAAAGTATTACATAATGTTTAACAAGCTTGAACATTTTCAGTGACACGAGTTCAAATTTGATGACAAGAAATCCACTTAGTAGTATATAATGTAATAGAAATTTTAGGTTTTATTATGCTGTTTCCACACATATGTACTCATTATATGGTTGGAATACCAATCTCAAGAGATACATTTTCTGGAATGTAAATTTTCTAAGGATTCACAGATTTACAAGTTTTTATTTGTCATCTGGGTCATTTTCTGTGAATTGTGTAAAGCCAGTGCCAAAATATGGGGGGGTTAGCGTACACTACCATAATGTTTAACAGGCTCATGATGTTTTGTAAACAAAGGGTCTGATATATAACTGAAATGCGACTCTCTGATTAGCTGCTCTACACAGAACATTCCACTGCACATGCTGTGCAGCATAGCTACGACCACCACCATCATACCCGTGTGAAGACAGCAATCCACCGTAATCCACCTATATAATTCACCATCCAACTTCAAAAACATAATCAATAGACCACCCTCTTTTATGTCAAGCCATTTATCTTAAAATAAGGTATGAAACTTGGATGAAAACACCGTTGAATTTATTTCATCATTGAGCTGATCAGTCACATTCTGACAGCTTCATGGAGCTATTCTAGCCACGTGTCGTAATTTAAATGGACAAAATATGTTTGAGATGAAAATCTTTGGACATAAAGGGAATACTTCTATTCTGAAAGCTGAAAATGGCTGGTTTCATGTGGGCAATAACAGTGTTATTTACTAACTTAGCAAATACGATGATCAACTATTTATTGTTCATGGGTGACGAACCAGAATAGATAACCTTTTTAGTTAGGGGTAACAGTAGATTTTTCACAGGATACAGTGCACCTGAAAATATTCATATTTTGTGCCCCAGACTTGTTCAGAATAGCTCTGAGAGCTCCTAATCTTCAAATTATTTGGGGGCTCATGGCGCCCCTCAAAAACCCCAGCCAGATTTACTCATGCTATGTGCTTGTAGTCCACTTCACAGGATTTCAAAGTTTTTTTATTTTTTCCATCTGACATCCCCGAGTTTTACTTATTCTTCATATGATCTGTGTTTGGTAAATTCTTCTATTATTTTACTGCTCTTCCATTTCATTAAGAGTTCATATATACTTACAACTGGCAGCAAATGGTGTATAATAGTTGTTAAACCTTAAAGACAGTATATCCCCACCTCTATACAGATAAACAAGATTTGTGCAGATACTTCTCCTGCTAAGACACATTCATTCCCATTCTGTAACTTGTACCCAAGTTTTATGTCTTTACATGTGTGATGCTAGTTGTGTTTGTCTTAATTAATCACCGTAACTTAAAAATAGATCTAGGGTAGCTGATGCTATTGTAATTCATTCTTTCCTTTAGCTGTTAAAAATGGCATGACTGTTGTTTTCTTTATAATTAAAATACTTATATAAAATTTAAAAAAAATGTTTATCATCTAATGAGCTTACAAAAGACACACCGTTAATCTTAAATAAATGTAATTCTGTATTATTCATTTATCTTAATGCTAAAAAATTCCAATGTTTCTGTTTTTTAAGCTTAAACACAACTTGATTATTGTAATAACCTTTTTTTCTTATAAAGATCAGTAGTAATTAGATTTTGCATTTATGACCTTTATTTATTTTATACTGTTACATAATAATTCTAACTTGGGCAACTAATCCATTGAGATGTACTGTAAATAAAAACTATCTTAGGCCAATATCAAGGAAAGCAAATACAATTTAAACAGTTCTACAGTGTTAATTAAGAGTCATAAATAAAAATGTGAAGTGCATATTTACTTAGCAAACATTTTCAATTTAATTAAGAAGTTCCTTTTTTTTTTTACAGAACTGACAATATTAAACATACCATCCTCTCCAGTTGTATGATAAATTATCTCCGACTGCTCACTAGCACTTCGTGCACTATACGCTCGAACATAAAAACTATAATTGGTATAAGGTGCGAGTTTAGTAATAACCTCACTAGTGTTGGTTGACACCACCTGAGATTCTAATTCACCTGCTCAAAAATATACGGAAAAAATATTTTAAAAATAAATTATAAATTAAAATGTTAACAATCGTATATATTTGACTACATGATACAGAATCAACTTATACAGTTGAAAATGTTTGAATGTTGAATGAAAAATGTAAATCCAAAATTATCGGCAAACTTCTAAACATACACAAGTAGGTACAACTGTTTTTGGATGGATCAAAAATGTAAACAATTCTTTAAAATGTACAAAACAAAGTCAGAATAAAAGCAATAACAAAAGTACATGCACAGATATATTTAGAATGGTGATCTGGTGTAACTTGCCATAGTTAAAAAAATATAAGATAATTAGGTAAAAACATGTATCAAATTGGAATTTATTTTGATTTTCAAACTTTCTAACTTCTTTATATTTCTTTTTTGATATATTGTTTGGGAATATTTTTAATTTTATATCTGTTTTATGAGTCATAATATGACTTCTGGTGTCTGCTGAAGTAGCATTAACAAAACAGAATGGAGCTTTCCTTTTACCAGGTGCTGTAATAACTTGTAGGAAACTGAATATTTACATGTTTCTTAAATATCAGTCCTATCTAGAGGCTAAGTTGGTATCAAGAAATTTCCTTTGGAATGATTTGTTTAAATTTAAAGGATTTTACTTCAGAAAGATAAAAAAAATAATTCAACCATGGCTCAAATGTGTGTAAAAGGTTAAATAACCTACCACTCTCTGAAAGAAGCAATCATTTCTGTGTTTTTTTGCTGTAGAAAAAAAAACATGGTTCGTACATGTGCGACTTGTTTGCTGGAAGAGAAACCATAGTTCGTACATGTGCGACGTGTTTGCTGGAAGAGAAACCATGGTTCGTACATGTGCGACGTGTTTGCTGGAAGAGAAACCATGGTTCGTACATGTGCGACTTATTTGCTGGAAGAGAAACCATGGTTCGTACATGTGTGACTTGTTTGCTGGAAGAGAAACCATGGTTCAAACTGTATTAATGGCTAAGTGATTTTTCCTGAAAGAAGCAGTTATTCTTCCATTTATTTGCTGGAAGAAAAGGCTCAAACATTACTATGCTAATTGATGCTACAAATGATTTATCACATGAGTGAATGAGCAAGTGGTTAATTTCAGGATATAAGGCCTTAAAACAATACATCTTACATTGGAGATAATAAGAATATTTGCAAATGATGCTGATATATGACTTTTTTTTTAAGAGTGTACATTTTTGTCAAAGAAGGTCAGAGTTCTTGAAGTAACACACGTATGGAGTGTCAGAATGACTAACTTACAGGAAATTGACATCTTGTCAGACATCCAGACATGCCTTGGATAAACGTGAATGTAATTTTGTGAGTGTTCACATCTATTTTAAATTATGTTTCAAGTTATGGTCCCAATATTTTATTTTTGGTGGAACTTTCTTACTTCTTATATGAATCATGACTATTTAATTAACTTACACCAATTTGTGGATATAGCACATTATGGAGTTGAAAAAATGTTTTCTTTGTTTAAAGCTGTGAAAGGTGCATTAAGCTCTATTGATCAATCAGAATGTGATGAGGTAGTCTTAAATTAACACACACTAACAAAAAAAAGAGAAAACAAAGTTTTCTTTATCTTCTTGGTCTCAAGATATATGAAATGTTAGTCAGTCATTTATGAATTAGCAGTGGTCTATTAAAACTTTGAGTTTTTAGCAAGTCTTCTGTGATCAGGCTTTAGTAGAGTAAATTTGCTGTGAGTAATTGAAAATATCTGTTTATTGTTTGTCTTACTTAGTATTCACTCCTTTGATGAGTTCTTTTTTTTTCGTCAAGTTCTTTCAAACTATATTTCATTTGATTATTTCCTTTCAAGTCTTACCATTCCTTTCATTCAGTTTTCTTGAAAGTTTCAAATTACAATTTTGTTTAAGTCAAAAAATAATGCAATGTCCAACAATGAGCACCACTTAAGATGTAGAGTATTTAACAAGTGATTGAAGGGTACATTTACCAGCCTTTAATGTTGTTGGGAATAAAAGGTACCTTTCATACTAGTAAATTAGATATCTTTATAATAGGCACATAACAGAATTTTATGTATTGAGAATATTTCTTATTTCAAATCTCACTTAAACTAAGAGATGCCCAAGTACAAAGTAGTACTTTATACAAATTTGTGTTCATAATGGCTATCTGTACTGTGCTACTGCAGGGATCCAACCCAAATTTTAGCACTGTAAGCATTTGAGCTTATTGCCGAGCCATTGGAAAACTAATTTACAAGTACGTTGACCTGTTGCTCTGATTTGCATTGATTTTGATTTTTTAAGAGTTGTAAAGTATAAATGTCATTTAATTAACAAAATTAATTCTGGAGTTTGAAATTGCAACATTTCTGTTCTACTGTCCATCATTCTAACATACTTTTTTAAAATCTCGCATATCCTGACCATATCTTGTCATCAAAGTAATGGCCTGTCATTAAAGAGAGTCCCAAATTTAAATCTATTGTTATGAATGTATGATCAATACACTTAATCATATTAAAAACTACTGCCTAGTCAGGACTTAACACTATGTCCAATCATTTTCTTTTCATATTAAGGAAACTGAACATTTGGACAACAAGATAAAAGATTTAAAGTAAGTAGATGTATCACCAAAATTCATAAATCACCTTTCAATATTTAAAACTATCTGAAAATATTGATTATTATTATTATTATAATTAATAACACATATGACAAATATTTGTACCTGATACTGGGGCAAAGTGAACAGTATAGGCTTTGATGTTCTTGCTATTAACTGTAGGAGGTTTCCATGTGAGCAAAACTGAAGAGCTTGATAATGTTTGAGCCTTCAGGCCATATGGAACATCTGGCTGAACACCTAATATTCAAACATGCATTCTTAAGAAAGAGCATGTCTAATCATTGTGACAATTTACATCCAAACTAATAACACAACACCATGTTAACTTATTATAACAAACGTACTACACAGTTGATATTTTGAGTCTACAGAAGTCTACAATAATGACAGACAGATTTCTAATTAATGAGTTCTTGAATATAATATTTATCTCCATAAATATGATTTATTAAATGTAAAGTTATGGGCTTTTTTTTATTTTAAAAGAGTTAAGAAACTCTAAAATTTCCAAAGTTTCTGGATATTTCGAGAACTTTCTTTATAAAAAGTCTAATTTTATTTTCAACCTTTTACTGCAAAGAAAAACAAAAAAAAAACTTGTTATTAAGTATCTCATGTTAATCTGTGATAACTATCAATTTACGTGATTATTTCATCATTTAAAACCTTTTATGAAATAAACATTTAAAATAATCAAGTGTTGAAATAAAGAAGGGACATGTAGACTACTAACAATGAAACAATTAAAATGTTTTAGTTGAAAACGTTCAGAAACTTGTTTGAATGCATTATATCTTTTTTTATTTAAAAAAAAAAACAGTGACTTGCTAACATACATAATTTTTCTAGTTTAAAAACCATTTTTTTTTGCAAATATTAATTTACTCAGAGTTAATTTTGAAACTATGGAAAAAATTATCAAACTTTGAATACAAATGACTATTTAAATTGTGCAAAGCTTGTGCTAAATTGAAATGAAACTTGAGAGTAATTTTCAACCTGAATGGTATGTTATATGCAACATGGGCTAAAGGACCAGGTCAGAGACCCTTAGCATCCAATCACAGTCATCCTTAATTTCGAACTAATGATCAAAGAGAAGGCAGCCTCTCAGCAGCACTCTCTGGGATTGGTCTGCTTCTTCAAGCCTAACAACTGGACTGAGTTTCAGAGCCAGCCTTTGAGTTTGTGAGGCCAAAAGGCATAGTAGCTCATGGGCCCTGTCCTATAAGTCAGATACAATTGTTCAAAAACACAATATTATGACATCACCACACGAGGCTAGCTGACTGAAAAGGCACCAGCCCACTTTTATTTTTTCTATTAGATTACCATGCACTTATCAACATTATCATATCAACTTAAGCTCATATAATCATATTGTATTCTCTTAAATTAGTCATGGCACATAGCTCAGAATATTTTATTAAATTTAAAACTTCAAGCACAGGGTCTAAAGTGAGTGTCTAGCTTACTTCCCCCTAAGGCTGGCTCTGCCAATTATTACTTTTATAAAATCCTCAAATGGTGGATCCTATCATCAACAGCATGGTACACTTGCCGCTAGGCCACATAACATAATAATAGTAATTAAGGTTATTTGCTTGTTTGTTTATTGTTAAGCACAAAGCTACACAACAGACTATCTGTGCTGTGCCCACCACAGGTATCGAAACCCAGTTTTTAGCATTATAAAATAAAGATTAAGCAACAAGTAAACTAGTTTCTATGAAATATAAATGAATAAAACTAATATACGATTTTAAAATACTTATTTTAATATCTATCTAGTTTTCATTTTATCTTTCTGGTTGCTTATTTAATAAGAAGAGTAATTTAACTGAACTTAAAAAGATGTACTTGATATAAAGTGCCCCATCAACATGAGATGCAAGAATTTCATTCACAAAGAGTTATAAGTCTGAAAAGTATCTGAAAAACAAACAAACCTGTGCTTTTCACTTGAAGTCGTGCAGTCACTGATGCTGTACCAGCTTCATTACGTGCTACACACTGGTAGATTCCTGAATCTGACATCACTGTTTGGGTAATAACCAATTCTCCATCTGTTTTAAACTTAATACGTCCATTTAAGTACATAGGCTTTCCATTTTTCAGCCACTGCACAGATGGAGGTGGAATTCCATTCACAACACACAGAAAACGAGCAGTTTGTGGAGTATATTTCACCATGCTTACAGGAACTTTCATAAATTTTGGTGGAACTAAGAATAAACAAAGCCATCATCAGCAAATAAGCAAATATCATTAAATCCCAATCTATAGTTTGATCAAACCTACATCTACAATATAATTCTCAAGTGGGTAATGAAGCTATTTTTATTAATATGAGCTTAACTGCTGTAACTTAATCGTAGTTTAATACAAGACAAAATGCTAACAAGATTTTCATGGGTATGAATACTGAAGAATCATTGAAACTTCACAATCACCTGGTTCTGGCCTAAATTACCAATACACAAGTGTGAAACAAAGGTTAGTTGCCCCCTACAGTTAGCTAAATCCACGTTCTAATTATTTGTTTTTAATGCATTGATGTAAGGAAATATGAAAGAAACTTCTAATTTATTACTTATATTCTGGGCTAATATTTTTGTCTCGCTCTGTATATTTGAACAAAAACTAAATTTACCATGAACAGTTAAAGTTGAGCTCTGTTGTGCTGTTTCAATATTCCCACTTTTAACATCTTTCACAGTTGCTATGCACAAGTAAGTCCCAGCATCTTCAGTAGTGACAAAACGAATTACAAGATTGCCTTGTCCAAGTAGTGTTATCCGTTCACTGGGAAGTTTTTGGCCACCTGAGAAAAACAGAACTTATCTATTTTCAAGTGAAAAATACTAGGATGAACATCTTTCACAATGATTCTAATAGTAATAATAATAATAGAATGATAAACTAGGCTGTTAATTAGTAGACACACACACACACATTATGTTCTAAAAAATGTTGTTTTTTCTTTTTACTAATGTCTAATAATTAATCCAAAACTTTGTATTTAACTGATATGCATTCTATTCTGGTAATACTTATATTTCTTCTGTAAGACAGTAATATGCTTAACGCTGTCAGTACTTCTATTCTGATGAGTGTGTATTAAAACAAAAGGAAATAAATAAAGTTGTTGTTTTTTCTAAAAATAACAGTTGTAAGTAATGCCTTTAAAAATTTTTTTATATCTGTAGCACTTTTGAAGAAAATATTTGAAGGTCTATATTTATAAACTTATAATGCATTAATATAAAACCATATTTCATAGAAAATATTAAAAATAAAAAAACCTGCTCTCTTCCAGGAAACCACTGGCATTGGCGAACCCGTCACCAGGCATTCCAGGACTGCAGTTTCATTGGCAACCTTCACCAATGACTGGGAGGAACTAAGAAACTGGATTGGATGTGACTTTTGTGGGCCTAAATCGAGCAGTAAACAGTGATATCACTTACATGAATGTTTATGTTAGGGGATAAATAACTTGTAGAAACTGAATCACTAATGCTTTAAAGAAATTATACCAAACTAAGAGATTTTCTCTATCAACAAATATTCCCTTTTATCACAGTAAAATTGCAAAAAAATCTCAGGAATATTAAACAGAACACACATATGATTGCTTCAAACTGTTGATTAGATAAAGGCATTTGGTTTAATTACTTTTTTTTCTCTCTTTTTTACATTTGAATCCTACAATTTGGTCATCAGCCATCAAGTAATGCTGAAATGAACAAAAGTTTTTAATAGCTACTTAATTTTATACTCGGCTAACTTTACAGTAATTTCACAATTACTGGTAGATACAATAACTTTCAATACAATAAAATATCTCATATGTTTAGTAATAAATATAAAACTGATCAGTGGCAAGGTGAAGACTCAAGTTAAAAATGATTTATTAATATTTTTTAACTGAATATTTGCTTAGGACTCAGCAAAATGGATTAGCAATAATCAAATACAACTTTCTGGAAACTGAGCAGATAGGAAAATGATTAATTTAAGATTTTGGTTGAAACATGACTTTGCTTTAATTAAAAAATAAAAACAAAACCCTAAAGAGAGACCAATAGGATGAGTAGATTTGAATGTCAATAAGGTATAAATAAAATTAAAAAATGACCCAGCAAAAAATAAGCTTATGTGTGAAAGCATCTTTCAGTGAATATATTTGCTTCTGGTAGCACTTAAACATTTAATTCTATATGAATATACAAGTGATCATTATCCAGCAATATAAAGTAGATTAATCTGTTTCTGAAATGTGTATTAGGCTTGGTAATCGAGTAAGAAAGTTTTCTATTGGCTAATTTAAGCAACTAAAAATGAGTATATCGGTACATTACTTATTGAGTTTAATGTGCTATTTTTCATATCTTGGACTGGATAAAGAAAACCAGACAAGACTTAGGATTCCCTCTTGAGCTTCCTTAGCTCTTTCACTGCCACATTTACATACCAACAACCTTCCCATCTTATTTCTACAAACACAATAAAAAACAAAAGACATGTTTTAATGTTCCATTACTTATCATAGAGTTCATACTACTAAACTTTGGGAAGATTGAAGGGGAATACTCTTTCTTCACGATGACACAAAATTCAAACCTGAGTTAGTAGTGCTATAGTGCAGTGAAAAAAGTTTACTATCATTTGTTATCAATATCTAATTATTAGTAGATGTGTGAACACTAGTTGCATTCTTATTATGAAGTTTTATTTGACTTTAATTTCTATGTTTCGTGCTTCATCAAATTCACTGTTATTTACTGTATATTTGGATTTAAGCTTCTATATTACTTAGATGAGGCTTTATATTAGAAAAGCAAATAAAACCATTATTCCTACAAATAAATAACTGAAATTCATGGTGAAATACAAAAATGGTAAGAACAGGTTTGAAAAATTTAATGCTAACCATTTCAATTACCAGCTTGTTCATATGCTGTTCAATACCTATGGTGATCACATACTTATATACTATTTAATATTTATGGTAACCAGATATTTATATACTGTTCAATGCCTACTGGCTACACATTGCATCATACCAAGTAACTTCATATTTCTGTTGATTGCAACACTCAGTGTAAAGAACTAAATGACCAAAGCACTGAGTGAAATCATTCATTTTCTATATAAAATACATAACTGAAAATATATTCAATTGATGGTATTTATCAGACTTTGCACTGTATACTGGAGGGATTTAAACATTTCTGACAATAAAGTTTGAAAAAAACACTTTTACTCTCCAGATAATTTAAAAAGGACTTTTTATTTTTATTTCATCCTATATTTCACCATTTAAACTTGATCAGGGGGTTGTAGATGAGTAAAACCTGTTTTCTCTAATTTTATGGTGGTATTTGTATTTACATTTTGCGTGTGCAACTCGACTCGAAATCCTGCAGCAAACAAAGTTGTGAACCCACAAGCAACTTCATTTATAGATTATTAAGCAAAATGTTTTTAAAAAAAAGCTAATGGGGTGGAGGTGGAGTCCATTGTTAGTTCTAGGGTTAAACAATTGTTTTGTTTCAATCTGTTCTAAATTCCTCATATCACTATTTCATTGCTATGTTTGTTTGCAATTCATATAACAACATCTTTTTCATGTAAACTAACAATACATTTAAATCAGCCAACTTTAATGACAAGTTTTGTACAAATTATCAAAAAAAGAAGCACCAACTTGATTTAACTGTTAACGTAGCATAGCTGCTTGGCCTTGTACGTGCTGGATTACTAGCAATACAGCGATACCGTCCTTGGTCAACACTGGAAACGTTAGTAATCTGTAGGATACCTGAGCTTAGCAGTGTATACCTGAAAAAATTTCATAAAAAGAGACAGAAGTCTAAGTGCAAAAAACATCTTATTCAATATCTTTCTAAAATATACTTCTAGTGAAGTTTAGTACCAATTCAAATGGCAGATATAATGTATATAAGAAAGATAGAACACTGTTTTTAATGCTTTTTTTAACATTATAAGAATGAGTAGCTTGGAAGTTTTAAAACTTTATTTGTAATTTTTAAAATAGCAAAGACATCATGATATGTATTTAATATCTTACAAGTTGTAGGCCAAAGAAAAGAAAAAAAGAGATTAATACTATCAAATGATGATTTATTTATTGTACAATAAAAAATTATTACATATAAATACAATGACAAAACTCAAATTCCAACTAAACACATAAAATTACAATTTGCTTACTAAATATCAATATTAAGATATTAACACACATAAGACATTAATTAAGAGCATATCAAAAATAGTTTCTTGTGATTAATAAAACCAAAATGCATAAAAATACTTCTTTTATAATGTATTCTTAAAATCAAAATTTTAATATTGAAGTTTTTTTTTTTGTAATTAAGCACAAAGGTACACAACGGTTTATCTGTGCTCTGCCCACCACGGATATTGAAACCCAGTTTATAGTGTTGTATGTCCACAGATATACAGCTGTACCACCAGGGGGGGGGGGGCAGGATCATGAAGAAACTGTAATAGTTTACTAACTGCATGTACATTTGTCAATTTTAATGTCCAATGTAAAAAAATATATATTAAAGTAATAAAAGAATCAGCTAAAAATTATATACTAAAATAGGTGCATATAAAAACTTACTAATTGTATTCGATGTTAAATCACCATATTCCAATTATTGAAATAAAAACAACTTTAGTGACAAAACATGCAATTCATACAAACTGTAACCATGTTTAGTTGTTGACAAACCTGCTGTTATTTTGAGGTAGATCCTGGCCATCTCGTTGCCAGATAATTACTGCAGAGGGAACAGTGCTAATTTGGCACAAAAACTGGGCAACTCCTCCTTCTGTCACTGTCAATGGCTGGGGCTCTGATGAAAAGTCTTTTACCATTCCTGGAAAAAGAAAGAAAAAAAAGATATATATATATACACACACACAATTCTATATATGTAAAGATAAAATGTGTGTTTGTTTGCACCCTAACTCCTCCAAGCCTATTAGGCCAATCTTAACCAAAATTTGCATGTAAACACTATGAACTATGGGGAATGTCCTAAGGGGGTCAAAATTAAACTTAACCCTATTTCTTTTGTAAAGCCTGTTGGTTAATTACTCACAGCCTATTGAGTCATCTCTAACAACATTAAAAAGGTTGACGCTTTAGACAATGTTGAATATTCTAAAGAGATTCAAGGTCAAAGTATGAAAGTCGCTGGATTGTTTCTCAAACAACCATGCTTTTTTTCATGGTCAATGAGATGTAGGTGTTCAAGGGTGGAATCACCACAAAATCTTTATTAGTTGGTAAATGGAAAGAAAACTACAAATGTTGTTTATGAAGAAGCTTTGTTATAATTTTAAAATTTTAAATAAAAAACATGTTCAAGTTATTACTTTTAAATATATAATTGCTGTTACACTTACATCCTTTTAATTAGGTTTTAAACATTCCGCGTCAGTTGACGGGTATTTCAGCTTGTGTGTGTATATATATATGTATTAGTGAAACTCATTTTTATCCCCTTCCAACATATCGATTTTACAACTGCGTGTTTACTTTTTCTCTCTTTAAAAAAACCACTTTAAAAATGTCAAGTGGATGTTGGTCTGAATTTAGCGTGCCCGGGATGTTGGTGCGATGATTTATGGTTTGCGACCTGTTGCCGCAAAAACTTGACCATACATTCATTATAAGAGAGAGTGTAAATTCACACCGTTTGATTAGAGTAGCTCAAGATGGATGTTGTCGACTTAGCTGCTTCCCTCTAGTTTATCAGCTCTTGTAGAGCTTTGCCTAAATACCGAAACAAACTTCTCCATATTTATGACCGATTCTATGAAATGATACTTTGAAATTTTACAGAGAAATTTAAAGATATAAAAACTTATTTAGCCAATTTTGCTGGAAACAGAATTTATCACTAAGGCTTCGCATCAAGTTGAAAATTAATTGACTAATAATTAATTCACAGAAACAGGAAGCTGTTGCAATTATACTTGTGTGTGCACGCTCTCTCACACACGCTCACTTTACAAGTTTTATGGAAAACGTAAGCTTAACAACATGTGCATAATTGATATGACTAAAAGATTAAAGCCACTGTTAATTATTTGAATGTTGTCTTATAACCTGTAGTTTTTTTTAAATCATGTTGTAAATATGTAAAATAAAAATACTATTATAACAACTGCGAAAAATAACTTTTCCAATCTTTCTTTAAAAAGAAAAAAAACAACCCACAGTAATAGGATTACAGAGTACTATAGCAAGAAAGTTACGTATGTAGACTATACAAGATGAATCACGTTCATATTCAAACGACAAACTTACATGTCAGAACAATTACACTAAACAACATCATTCTTTATCAAGGATTTATAAACTAACCATTTCATTCACGAATATTCCGTACAAGTTATGTGGGATTATACTTCAAGACAGTTTTTTTTTGGAAGAACACACCAAATATTTCTGTTCTACAGTCTAGAATACAGATATACATAACTTTTCATTCTTTGGCAAGTTGTCAGTTTTAAGACTTTTGTTCATTTTCATTTTAGTCATTCGTTACGTAGAAATCATCTACCAATTATAAACAACATCAACAAGAACAAAAGGATAACTGTAACATGCTGCATACTTATTTTTCTTTTAACTGATTTTATAAATAAGTTATAATTGGATCATTGCAAAACCTAGGTCAGGATATAGGAAATTATTAATAGTTTGCTGTTTTTTTTTTTTTTACTTTTATTATCTTGCTTATCCAATTACAAATAAAATATACTAGGCTTCGATTTTCGTTAAAATGAAAGGTCCCCCCGTGTTGTTCCAAAACGTTATGTAATGTTAATATTTTCAAAAAAAAGAAGAAAAAAAAAAAAAGAAGAGAGAAGTGATCAAATTTCACTTAAAATCGCGACTTCCTATTCACTTTGCGGTATCCATTAACAGAAAAATCACTCCTTTCAGCTTTAACTTTTAGTTACAACAGCGTCTGCGTGATTTGAAACATTTACTTTTTCCTAAACAGCAACAACATAATATACGTTTCGTTATTCACGACTGGTCTATGACATGAATTGTTTAACTCACAGAAGATAGTATTTATTTTGATAAGTTAGCGTATATATAAATGGAAGAAAAATATTAATCATAACAAAACAAACTATGGTATGAGAAGAAAACGGTGTATAAAAATAAAGAAAATTAAATAACACAGACTTTTAAGAAATCTACATATATATCAATTACACATACACATTAAATATAAATATATGAATATCATTTCACAATATAATTTCAGATGTATTATGCACAAGTATGGCACTACAGTTCTATATTTACAGTTTTTTTCCACAAGTATCCCTACGAGGGAAAAAAAAGGTCTTTCAATTCTGAAAGGTTTTGCAGCTGGCTTTGGTTTTCCTTCCATTGTGACGCAATCCAAACGATTGCTTCTTGCCCTTTCTTTTGACTTCGTGGGGACGGGACAAGTAAAAGAAAGTAGTTCCGGTAATTCGCTCCTCTAAGGCTGCTGTGAGAGACAGGCCATTCTGCTTACTGCCGCTGTTCCCGCCGTTTCAGCAAGACCAGTTAATGGTTTTCTGTCCCCTGTTGTCGTGCAGGTCCCCAGAATGTCCCGCCCCAGCAGAGAGAGAAGGGGGAAAAACGAGAATGGAAAGGGAGGGGGCGTGTGGTAGCAGTGACTTACATAACCAACCAAGGTCGGGATGAGTAATTTGTTTTACAGCTACGTACTTTTTTAAATTAACAATAATACTATCAACTATAATTTTACTGTTTTAGGAATATTTGAATATCTTCTGAAAGGTATGATCACATTTGGCAACCTATTATGTCCAGGCAACATACGGTTCACAGAACATATTCGCATGGAAGTCGAGTCTACATTATGTGATCTTAAATCATAATGTGTTTTTAATACTGGATGACAGTTCAAACTTCTACTACCTATGATATTAGAAAGCGTTTATATACGAAAAATATCGTTATCAAACATTTTTTAAATCCCTACCTCATGTCTTTTTTTTTTGCTTTTAATCTGTTCAGCAAAAAGTATAATAAGTAAATAATTACATAAAAGAAATAAAAAACGTGAAATATAAAAAATCATGTGTTTTTTCCTGTAAACCTTTAAGGTTTTCTATAGGCACAAGTGGTAACTAAGATACGAGATTATAAAGCAAAGAGAACGATGAAAGGACTCGAATGAAGCACACAGCAGTTAACGTTGCCAAGTCGCCTTAGCTGTCAAGATTTGTAGTACTTTAAGTAGTACTTCAACTTTCATTCAACCATTTCTGTAAAACCTTACTTAGCGTATCTTGAGTGTGCCATGATTCCAATTGCACACAATCATATGAAATAATAGTTTTGGAAATATACTATTTCACTCAATTAAGAAGTTTTTTTTAGAAGCAACGACGAAAGCACGATTATCTTTAATAAGGTTTTGTATTTTTTCACGAAGGTAACTCTTAGAAAATCAATGTCACCTATAACGAGTATTTTCTTTTTATAGAAAAAACGCGTCGTTAATGAGCAAAATAACATACGCAGCCATTGTACCACTTTATTAAGCATCAATGAATCTGAGCAAATTTTTTATTTTTTATTTTACCAAGTTTAACCCTGGTTCGATAGCTCTTTAGAGAATATTCAAATTAAAAGCGTAGGTTTGGAAAGCCATAAAAAGAGAAGCGTGCAATTTAATCATCCATGCCATTTGTAGGGTGAAGTAAAGATATCTGGCAATTCTTTTATGAGCCACGTGCAAACAAAACCAGGGGAAAGATTCTCAGTTGAGTTGTCACGGTAACGAATAAAATGGCTGTAATTGTCTACGTATGCAGTGATAATGAGAAACACTGCAGGGAAATCACTATGCTGACGAGCTTTAAATAAATAAATAAAACACGTCTATACTTCACATATATGTCAGAGGTAAGTTGGACAATAGAATCCAGAAAGTGTGTACTAGATAGAAAGCACAAACACGTACACAGTATATCTTTCAAATATATTTAGAATATCTTTTAAAATATGAATTACTGTAACAGTTTCAATAAAATAGCAGCATATACATTTTCTTGGATCATGTTTTCATTCGCAAAAATGATGTGATGGATTTTTATTTTATTTTATTAGCATTTGTAACGTATTTAGTACATTTCAAAAGACCCAGAAACTCGAGTCTTGCAAACAGTTGACTATTCTCCTTCACGAATAAAAATTACTCTCACATAAAATAAGCTACTATCACACGTAAAACAATATCGATGGGGATATTTAAGGTTTCTTGTTTTAGTAAATCATTCAATAAAAAGTTTAATTTTAACCAATTATGTCACGTATCTGAAATTTTACGTTATAATATAAATAAAACAAAAAAAAATGTTGTTCCACAATGTACTATTTTAAAGTTTTATCAGCAACAGTATCCTGGAAAATGTTTTAAATATACTTATGCCTGGTCCTGTTTACTTATACCCCTAACAACTACTGATGGGGTCTGGCAATTTTCTGAACTATTTATGCGCCAAATTGCTTATGGGCCTACGACTTTGTTGGTTATAGTCTCCCTAAAACGCACGAGTTACATAAAAAAATAGTTCCTGGTAGGTCAAAGCGGTGGACAGAGTGCAGTTAGCCCATTATATAGCTTTGCATTTAAAAAAAAACAACGTAAACAGTAATATCAACAACATTGAAAACAGTCGTACTAATTACTGCTGTGGTGCGAAATGTATTTTTACACAGAAAACGAACTATTTCATGGCCTGATGGTTAAGGTCCTCGGCTCGCAATTTGTGGGTTACGGGTTTGAATCCAGTTACTGAACATGCTCGCTCCTTTCAGCTGTGAGGGCGTTATACTGTAGTGGTCAATCCCATTTTTTATTGGTAAAGAATAGCCGAGTGTTGTCGGCGGGTGGCATTAACTAGCTTCTTTCCCTCTACTCTATCACTTCTAAGTTAGGACAGTTGGCGCAGATAGCCCCTCGAGTAGCTTTGCGCAAAATTAAACAAACAAATAGTAATACAACAGGGAAAAACAGAAAACCTACTCAATATGATACAATATCCCACAGCTATGAACGATACAAAAACAAGTTAAGAATCTGTACCTAACAAAAACAACAACAAAAGGTTTGTTTGTTTTGTAGTTAAGCGCAAAGCTCCACAACTGGATGTCTGTGCTCTGCCCACCGCGGGTATCGTAATTTGATTCTGCCGTTATACGCTCTCAGATTTGCCGCTGAGCTACCGGGAGGAAAATATATATATACTCAATGGACTATGTGCCCTGTGTCCACCGCGGGGATCGAACTAATTCCCAGGCCAAAAAAAAATTATCAAATCTTTTTCAATCCATTATTAAGCATCTTGAACGTAAAACGTAAATTATGAATACATTACTACATAACGTGTATGCAGAATGTATTGTCACTGATTCACAATATTCTCTATTGTCAGTATATACATACCTATTACTATTATTACAAGCTTTGAAATTCCAATTATTTCTTTTTCTAGAGATTAACGAGAAATATGTTCAAATTTGAAGATATATAACAAAACAAACTACTAATCTAATTGAGTTTTACATCTATATCTCTATTTCTCAGTGGCAAGATCAGGGATTTTATCAAAAAGTTTTGACAGGATTAAACTTAGCATATCTGGAAAGGGGGGCGTCCATTCCAGCTTGGAGGTCTGGGGAGCACTGTAAGCTCATCTGGTGGGGTCTAGGGGGTGAAGTTTAACGTATTTATATCTCTAAAACGCGACGGGAAGTAAAAACTTTTAATTAACTTAGGTTCATGGGTGTCCGCAGAAAAAAAAATTATGTTTCTCATCACCCCTCCTTAATGATTGAATACAATACACAAACACCTCTCGACGTACATAACTTCATCAACCAGCACCACATCATCATACAAAATTAGATATACTATAACGTATAATAGCCTAGTTTTTCCACACTCAATCAATTACAGTGTGCTTTACTATAATTATGAATACCGGATATATATAAGGTCGGAAGTAAATTACCTAAAATTTACGTAGGCATTTTAAAGCGCACTACACCATTTTTACTGCCCGAGTAAAATAGATACATTTGTTGTCACCACTTTTTCTGATTTTAGTCTTTATTTTTTATAAAATAATTTGATGCCGTGAACTCAATAGGGAAATTCGACGAAACCTTCGAAGTGTATTTGCGTCCCTGCCATTATGTCTGACAATTCTTAACTGAGAAAGTCAAATCAGAAATTAAATTAACCTTATTAATTCTCGTTGAGAATCATGAATTTCTTAAATAAACTTAAATTCCACTAAACTGAATAAAAAAAAATATATGTTTTGGAAGTCCCTCTGCTCTAGGTAAAATACAACGGGAACAAAGAAAACGTACCGTTCACACCTTAAATAAATATGAAAAACGCAAAAAATACATGAATTGTGCAAAGCACTACAGTTTTGTGTAACAAACAGTACTATTTAGGTGTCATTTCTAACGAACTTCTCTTTTCTTTTGCAACACCCAGCCTTTTTTTTTAAGTTGATTGTTTACTGAAAGCACTCCCTAACCAACCAGTAACTGTATACAGTAACTCGGTCACTTACTGAGAAGTTGGACTGAAGCTTGAGGTGAATTGAATATCTTCGTTGATCCCAGGATATAAAAGGGGTATTCAAAAAAGTGGAGAAATGATGTATTACTTCCAACTGATCTCAGCGTTCCTGTTAACCGGAAACCTTCTCTAGTTTCTTTCAGCACCGATTCTCTTCAAAAAGGCAAGAGTAGCTATCTTGCTGCGCAACCCTGCCCAACAACTTACCGGGTATTAAGCAGATAAGAGCCATATTTCTTAAGCAAACTCCACCTTTTGTTGCCCAACAGTACAGAAGAACGCTTTTAAAATGGAAACTAGCCCTTTATCAGCCTACCGTCTGTATGAAATGTTCTCTTTGCTGTGCCACTGCGCAATGTGACCCAAAACAATCAATGCCTGAGTGATGGATCTAGCAACAATAACTTGTCATCTCGCGAAAATGGCTGGGAACAGAATCACCAAATACAATACGGTCATATCAAAACATAGTGCAAGTTTTTCACGGTTATGACTCACGAAATAACATTCAACAGATTTAAGATGTACACTTGATTCGTGAATTAGATTGTTGTTTTAGAATATCTTCATTTTACGATATTTATAGTAAAATAAAAGTTAGCAACTATCGAGATGTTAAGAAAGAACGAAGAAGATATGGAAACAGTTGTAATAATATTTTGAAAAGAAAAATAAATAGGCAAGTGGCCTTTACGTTTATAAAATCACGACGAAACACTAAACACTGCGATGCCTATGAGACGAATAACTAACTAAGAAATAAAAAGAAAACAGTTTACAGTTTTAAAATACGTATTTGGCACAAAGCATGAACTTAATGGCATATGATGACATCAGAGCATTACGAATTGCTTGGCTTCTGGTTTATTTATCCTACTAATTAACTTCTAGCTATTATTGTTTAAATAACACAACTAATTTGAGTGGCACGTTGATATCATGCATCTTCCCAGTATTATATTACACAATTATTCTTAAAGCTCGTCTCAAGTACTAACAATTTTTGAGTTTTTTTTCTATTCTGGCGCCTTATTACAGTAACGATGTTGGTGTTAGATATTAACGGTATAGCATGAAGACTAGCTTGTCAGTTCTTGTAAATGATAGTAAAGTTAATTCAAATAAAATAATAATAATCTAATAGAGATAAAAAAAATAGTTAGTTTTAACATGAACATAAAAATACCTAATGTTGTGTTATGAATTCGTACCCTCAAAATCTGAATAATACTTAGAATTCACCTGCTTAATCTTATTCACACCATAACAGTTGTTGTTGTTCATTAAAATCCATGATATACCACTATTATATGTTTGTCGTATCACAACCGGCCTGAATATCACTACTATATGTTTGTCGTATCACAACCGGCCTGAATACCACTACTATATGTTTTTCGTATCACAACCGGCCTGAATACCATTACTATGTTCGTCGTATCACAACCGGCCTGAATACCACTATTATATGTTTGTCGTATCACAACCGGTCTGAATACCACTATTATATGTTTGTCGTATCACAACCGGTCTGAATACCACTACTATATGTTTGTCGTATCACAACCGGCCTGAATACCACTACTATATGTTCGTCGTATCACAACCGGCCTGACGAGTCTTGACATTGAACGAAAGACCTCGTTGGCACTGGATCTAGCAGATATAGGGCGGTTAACACATTATACCACATTGTTCTTCGCCTTCACTCAGTTTCTTAGAATTCTTAATGACATAATTATCATAGTTCCGGATGGGTTCTATTTCAAGAAAGAAAAAAAGTTCGACGACAAGGAACGAAACAAGTAACGCCTTAAGCGAGTGAGCTTGTCACCCGAAAAAACAACAAGAAGAAATGGTGTATAATTTTTTATTAAAATGAGTTTCTTTTAAGATCCAATTAGTCTGTTTGTTTGAAGTTAAGCACAAAGCTACACAATGGGCTTTCTCTACTCTGCCTACTACGGGTATCGAAACCGGGGTTCTAGAGTTGCAAGTCCGCACACATACCGCTGTGCTACGAGGGTAGGCGATCCAATTACCTCAATCTTTTAGAAGCTGGCAAATATATCTGTTCTTGGCATCTGATAATTAATATATCAAGTATGATACAATTGCTTATCTTCCAATTTATCGATGTCGTTTTGTTTTTCTTTTTAAAGATCAGCGTTTAATTCCAGAAACTCAAACTTGTAACGGAGTGTACAATATTTCACTTTTCCTCCATAGTAGTCACTGCAGTAAAAAACCTTTTAATAAAATAAAATTTTTCGAGCTTAACACAACTAAGCTAAGAAACTAACAAAGACGTTCCACGGGCAGAGTCTCACTCTACAAAGCACCGAACAGTAGAATCTAGTTTTTCACGCATCCTGGTCAAAGTGTCATGATACTTCCATTAATTACAGCATCTAGTTTTTCACGCATCTTGGTCAAAGTGTCACGATACTTCCCTTAATAACAGAATCTAGTTTTTCACGCATCTTGGTCAAAGTGTCATGATACTTCCCTTAATAACAGCATCTAGTTTATCACGCATCTTGGTCAAAGTGTCACGATACTTCCCTTAATAACAGCATCTAGTTTTTCACGCATCTTGGTCAAAGTGTCACGATACTTCCCTTAATAACAGAATCTAGTTTTTCACGCATCTTGGTCAAAGTGTCATGATACTTCTCTTAACAACAGAATCTAGTTTTTCACGCATCTTGGTCAAAGTCATGATACTTCCCTTAATTACAGCATCTAGTTTTTCACGAATCTTGGTCAAAGTCATGATACTTCCCTTAATTACAGCATCTAGTTTTTCACGAATCTTGGTCAAAGTCACGACACTTCCCTTAATTACAGCATCTAGTTTTTCACGCATCTTGGTCAAAGTCACGACACTTCCCTTAATAACAGCATCTAGTTTTTCACGCATCTTGGTCAAAGTCATGATACTTCCCTTAATAACAGCATCTAGTTTTTCACGCATCTTGGCCATAAGCATGATACTTGCCATAACAACAGAATCTAGTTTTTCACGCATCTTGGTCAAATTCATAATACTTCCCTTAATTACAGCATCTAGTTTTTCACGCATCTTGGTCAAAGTCATGATACTTCCCTCAATTACAGCATCTAGTTTTTCACGCATCTTGGTCAAAGTCATGATACTTCCCTTAGCAACAGCATCTAGTTTTTCATGCTTCTTGGCCATAAGCATGATACTTGCCATAACAACAGAATCTAGTTTTTCACGCATCTTGGTAAAAGTCATGATACTTACCTTAATTACAGCATCTAGTTTTTCACGCATCTTGGCCAAAGGAATGATACTTCCCTTAACAGCATCTAGTTTTTCACGTATCTGGGTAAAAGGCATGATACTTCCCTTACAGAATTAACTAAATCCTCCGACATATTGGTTATTTTCTTTTTAGCAAGTAATACAGACCTTGTTAAATTAATCAAACATTCAAAAATGTATAGTTGGCACTCCCAACAAGTAATATAGACCTTCTTAAATTAATCAAACATTTAAAAATGTATAGTTGGCACTCCCAACAAGTAATATAGACCTTCTTTAATTAAACAGGCATTCAAAAATGTATAGTTGGCAGTCCCAACAAGTAATATAGACCTTCTTAAATTAATCAAACATTTAAAAATGTATAGTTAGCACTTCTTACAAGCAATATAGACCTTCTTTAATTAAACAGGCATTCAAAAATGTATAGTTGGCACTCCCAACAAGTAATATAGACCTTCTTTAATTAAACAGGCATTCATAAATGTATAGTTGGCACTCCCAACAAGTAATATAGACCTTCTTAAATTAAACAGGCATTCAAAAATGTATAGTTGGCACTCCCAACAAGTAATATAGACCTTCTTTAATTAAACAGGTATTCAAAAATGTATAGTTGGCACTCACAACAAGTAATACAGACCTTTTTTAATTAAACAGGCATTCATAAATGTATAGTTGGCACTCCCAACAAGTAATATAGACCTTCTTTAATTAAACAGGTATTCAAAGATGTATAGTTGGTACTCCTAACAAGTGATATAGACCTTGTTAAATTAATCAAACACTCAAAAATGTATAGTTGGCAGTCCCAACAAGTAATATAGACCTTCTTAAATTAATCAAACATTCAAATATTTATAGTTGGCACTCCCAACAAGTAATATAGACCTTCTTTAATTAAACAGGCATTCAAAAATGTATATTTGGCACTCCCAATAAGTAATACAGACCTTGTTTAATTAAATAGGCATTCAAAAATGTATAGTTGGCACTCCCAACAAGTGATATAGACCTTGTTAAATTAATCAAACACTCAAAAATGTATAGTTGGCACTCCCAACAAGTAATATAGACCTTCTTAAATTAAGCAAACATTCAAAAATGTATAGTTGGCACTCCCAAAAAGTAATATAGACCTTAAATTAATCAAACATTCAAAAATGTATAGTTGGCACTCCCAACAAGTAATACAGACCTTGTTTAATTAAACAGGCATTCAAAAATGTATAGTTAGCACTCCCAACAAGTAATACAGATCTTTTTTAATTAAACAGGCATTCAAAAATGTATAGTTGGCACTTCCAACACCCACTCAGCCATGCATATACATTACTATAAACAAGTTAAAACTTACAACATAAACGTACTAATTAAAACTTTATAATGTAAAGAAGACATGATCGAAGGAGTTGCCTTTGTTACAAGTTCACTAACCATTTTTACTATTTTGTCCGTGACACCTCGGCTGTTACTTTATTATACTTTATATAAACTTCATTTCAGAACAGATCTATCACCAAAATACACATTTTATTTGTAATTTATCAAGGAAATACAACAGTGGAAGAATGCCAAAGTCAATAAACCAATTCCAATTAGAGAGACGCAGATAAGACAAGCTTGCTGGGCTAATAAGCAGCGTCATCATACTCTCAAACCGTCACCAGAATGGCGATGGAGCATTTAATCTACACACTAAGTTTGATTGCACTGAGGTAGCACATAATTTAAACATACACACAGCACGTGGGGTTTACGACAGCACGTGACGACTATTTTGAGCTCATTATTTCGTTCCTACTGTACGTCATAGTCGCTTCCTGCAAGGAAAATGGCCACTGTAACAATAACTGTTCATTTATGAAGCGTCTAAGAATAAGTAGGAATGACCATAAATAAGTAGGCTACTTGACATATAGGAAGATAAGGCTGTTGCTGTGTATTTCATGGTTGAAGAGTTTCTAATAAATGTATTTTTAATTGCAATAACGTATATAAGACTTTTACTCCCCCGGTTAAGTCACGCGAAATTTAACCTTTCTATAGTTGAGAATTTGCCACTAAAATTAGTAATACTAAATAACGAAGTTTTTTTTTTGCTACCAGAAAACTAACTGTATATTTTTTTATCACATAATGGCTAATAAAAGCTATTAGTGAGGAAATATCTAGTTTCTGCTTGTATCATAATCGCTGTTCACAAAATAATTGGTTGGCTATTTTAGAACAAAGCCACATTGGGATATCCACCGCGGGGAATATAACCCCGAACTTTAGCGTTGTAAGTTCGTGAAGTTACCGCTGCCCCACCGGGGGACTGTTTATAAGACAAAGAATTATCAAAGTGCTACAAAATGTTTTACATTGTACCGATTTAAAAATAATACAATCTGCACTCAAGTTTACTAAGTTTCATCCTGTCATCTATAGGAAATTTAAATAACTAGTATTATTTTCAAACTCCAGAGCACAACAAACAATTATCACATACAATCAGTTCAACAACTTGAAAAGTTCCACAGGTAAAAATCAAATTATGACATACATAACTTTGTTTATTTGTTTTGAATTTCGCGCAAAGCCATACGAGGGTTATCTGCGCTAGCTGTCCCTCATTTAGAAGTGTAAGACTAGAGGGAAAGCAGCTAGTCATCACCACCCACCGCCAACTCTTTGGCTACTATTTTTACCAAAGAATAGTGGGATTGACCGTCACATTATAACGCCCCTACAGCTGAAGGGGCGAGCATGTTTGGTGTGACGGGGATTCGAACCCGCGACCCTCAGATTGCGAGTCGAACATAACTTTGAAAGTTGCCTACGATAATTGTACAGATTGTCACATAAATTTACCTTAAGTCACGGTGAAAATTCTTTTACCTACCTAAGTAATTATGAGGATCAGCAACCAACGTTATTTGTAACAATTTTCGTTTTAACATGTCCACACGTGTGTGACGGACTAAGAAGGGGTAGGTTTTCCAGGGGCATGTTTGAATATTAAAAAAAGTTTATTTGATAAAAAAATAATTTAGTTAACTTCTGAGCCAACCAAAGGTTTATTTATATATAAAATAAAGATTTAATATATATATATATATATATATATATATTTATATATGATTGACATTGTGTGAAACACATTAATAAGCAATTGGATTCTGGCTTTCTTGGCATAACTAAAATATAAAACTAATCTCACTGACAATGTTGCGTCCACAAACATTTCCTATGCCACCTTTTTTTTAGGAGCGAGCAAACTGAATCAAACTCAACAATGCCGTTAAATTTGGTTTGTTTTTGAATTTCGCGCAAAGCTACACGAGGACTATCTGCGCTAGCCGTCTCTAATTTAACATTAAAAGATTAGAGGGAAGTCATCAGCACTCTCGGGCTACTCTTTTACCAATGAATGGTGGGATTGACCGTCACATTATAATACACCCATGACTGAAAGGGCGAGCATGTTTGGTGGAACGTAGATTCGAACCATCGACTCTCAGATTGCGAGTTGGGCGCCCTAACCACCTGGCCATGCCTGCCGTTAAATTGAATTGATTCAGTATAGAATTGAGTGCTATGTTCTCTAAAATGAATTTTAAGTTTCAAACAAAAATAAAAAGCGTACAATACATCGAATGGACAGCGCGCTGGTTTTAACTGTTAACCGAACGTTAAACGCATTGGACCGACGTCGTACCGGAGAAATAATGTTGACTACACTTACAAATTTAATACGCGTATCTACACAAAATGTGGCAAGGTTTTAGCGAAATGTACAAACATGTTGTACACAGAAAAATCAAATGTGTTACAAAAGTCGTTGTACTCAAGATATGTTTGTGAATAGCCGACGTCAGTTTGACTCAGACTGTGCCAAGTCGAAGTGCAAGGTAATGTTTATGTGAAGAATAAAAATACTATTGTTCATCGTATTGTTTGCTTATTGTAATTGCAAAACCAAACAGATTCTCCGAAATGCATTTCTATAGTTGTTGTTGTTTTTTCAGTATTCCTGTATCTTTTGTACATACCCTCCTCTATCACCAACTGTCACTATATTAGTAATGTAGATTAAAATCAATAGTTGATAACTGACATTAAGTACATGATACCATGTTGAATGGCACTCTGTATAGAAGGTTGTGGAATTCACACTTTGACGCCCCCCTCCACCTGGACTCATAGGATTAATTAATAATTGTTTAGTGATTAAACTGAACGGCTATGATTCTCGTATGTCATTAAAACACGACGAATACATAGTGCTATATAAAATCCACATCATCATATGTATTCCTTATCGTATTTCTAAATAATAAAAACATGAGTGCTTATGCTGAACCGATCAGAATGAACTGGCTAGGACAAACATTTGGCATTACTAAGTGTGTGTTTTTTTCAAAATTATGATGTTTATTAAAATCAATGTTTGTCTAACTCGGTGGGCAACATATAGAAGACTTGTATTGCTACTGTTCATCAATTTCCGTGTACTCCCATACATACAAGTAAATATATTTTTTTTTATGCTTTGGAATTGTGTTCCATAACATAACATTCGTCAACCATGATTTGACCTTGTTTTCTATATGAAATAGTCTTAGGCTAAATGTCTTTTGCTGGAACTGTAACATTAAAAGAAAAACATTTTCTTATTTTGTTTTAAAGCAAAGCCACATTGTGCTATCTGCTATGTCCATCGCAAGGAATCGAATCCCGGATTGTAGTGTTGTAAGTCTGTAAACTTAACACTGCCCTACCGGCGGACACTTTTTTTTCTTAACCTTTCGATAACTGTATAGATTGTCACAGTTTTAAGTTTCAGGAAAAGCTTCATTCAATAATTGAAAAACGGCTAGATTTAAGTTTTATTTTAAAGTTTTGTTTAGTGAATGAACCAATAGGTTCCTTGTTGTCCATAAAAACTTATGTTATATAAATATTCTGCGAGCAAAGTCGAGATTTACTTTACTCACTAAGTAATTTTCATTCAAACTGCGTGCTCGCACGTCTGTTACTACGAAACGCCATGTGTGGTAGAAAATGTTAAACTACCTAATTTTACACAGCAGACGCTTTACAAAACGGCTCGGAAATAAACATTACAAAAGCAAAAGAACGAAGAAACTCAAGTATAGTTTATATACATGTCAACAAGAAAAAACGCGGTAATAAAAACTGATCATAATTTCAAAATCTAACACACGGTGAAAGCTTACATCTCCCTTTCTATTTGAGGTTTAAAAAGGTCTTGTTCCCAATATCCCGCTTCCAACAAGATAAAAAGCATTTTTACTGGAGGTACTTCAGCGCCTCTGTCCCAAGTGAGCCCTTAGATATAACAGCAAAAGTTATGGAGCAATGTACAAACGGTTAAATAAAGGGCTGTATCTGCTTCACAAAATATTTAAACACGTCAAAATGGGTTTATAGTTGTAACATCTGTTGTGAATTGGACGGTTCTTTTGTCTGGGAAAAGATTGTAGAAACCTGTCAACACAGAAAGCCGGGAGCATTACTTTGTCCTCTACAAAGAATCCCCCCTAGACTCTGTGGTTGTTGACAGTGCAGTTGGAGCAGAAACGATCTCAACTTACAGATGGGCCGCCATCAGTTTATCAAATTTGACAGAGCCTATGGCAATAGGTAGTAGCTAAGGGTACACTAGGTCGAATGTTGAGTTTGTCTCACGACTTTTAATTGTAATAATACAATTAAAAACAAACTAAACATTCACCACGATTTAAAGATAAACGTTTCATTTTCAGAATAAAACAATGAGACAGAACTGCAACAGATTGTTAGTTTGTTTTTGAATTTCGCGCAAAACTACACGATGGTCATCTGCGCTAGCCGTCCCTAATTTAGCAGTGAAAGACTAGAAGGAAGGCAGCTAGTCATCATCACCCACCGCCATCTCTTGGACTACTATTTTACCAACGAATAGTGGGATTGACCGTCACATTATAACGTCCCCACTGCTGAAAGGGCGAGCATGTTTGGTGGGACGGAGATTCGAACCCGCAACCCTCAGATTGCGAGTCGAGCTCCCTAACCACCTGCCCATGTAGGGCCTAACTGTAACAGAATCCAACATAAGAATAACCATACAGAGTTTAAGGCGAAAGTCGATTGTTTTAAATTAAAGGTGCTAATTCCGCGAAACTCTACATTAGTCTCTTATAAAAAGATTTCTATTTTAAAACTAATACAGATAAATTATGTAATGCTAAGTCAACTTCAGTGATTATCATTTAAGTGCCTGAATCCTCTAAAAAATAAGTTATTTTTAAAAAATAATTAGATCAAATAAACAATTTTATTCTATTTTGAATTCTAAAATCGCTTAGAACTAACCAATATTAATAGAATGATTATTTAACGTTCAACTATTTTATAGAGAGGGTTGCAAAGAGATTGTTCAGGCCACATGATGGGAAGGGAATAGCTTTGGGAAAAACTATCTAGATATTATCGGTAAATATTACTAGATTTACAATATTAATATGGGTTAATCTGACGTGGAAATAAATTTAGCATAATCGTTGGACACAAACACACACATTTATATAACAAAACACTAAAATCCATAAACTCGTCACTTATTTCTCTTCTTTATTAATATTTTCAACTGGTACATGAAAATAATGAAGAGGAAAAGAAATTGAAGAGTTCGAAAATTGTAGTATTATTTATATTCACAGGTGGAAACGTGTGTGTTTTGGTTTAAATATCATCTTTGTTAGTCTATAAAGTTCTAAATTTCGCGGTATATAAACACTACTTTATCAAAAACACATTTAGTTTATAAGAAATTCCTGGGATTACATTCACAGAATTTTTTTTATTTTTTCGTTTGCTGTATGAGTAGTCATGGCCTTTAATCCGGAAAACAGCCAAAATCGCAGAGATGAGGATGCCAATAAAACCCTCAACTTGAGGACAACTTAACAACGTAAATCGTGGGTCAATAGCTCTATCTGATGTTCAAGTATTTCTATCACCCGCTAAGTTTCAAACTGAATTTACAAAGTGCACTCACGATACACCCAAACAACAACAACAACAACAAAAAAAAGAACACGCAACACATAAACGCTGTAATACAACAAAATGAAACCATAAGTAAAATAACAGAAGCAGCTAAAAATATTTCTATGATTTTTAACACAATACCGAATCCCCCGAAATCAAGATGGCAGCATGACACTGATAATTAAAATCGCTATCGAACACATTACACCGCTACTCCCACAGACTATACAATTACTCGTTATTCCACAGAACACAACTACGCAGTTAACATAACTGCACAAGAAATACATGACTAGACAATATAAAAGGACATTGCCCTGAGAAGGAACGTAGTAACAGTAACTAATAGACATCCAAACCAACTTACCAAAAACCACAAATAGATTTCATCGAACAATAACAGTTCAGGAGGGAGGAAGAGGTCTACTTCAAACCTGACCATCCCATGTCTTCAAGATCTAAACTCCGATAATGATGATGACGATACGAAAGAAGTGGGGAAGAGACTAAAACTACAACATATCATGGAATAGCTGCATGTTGTGTCACCTAAAACTACAACAGATTATAGAACAGCTGCATGTTTTGTCATCTAAAACTACAACAGATTATAGAACAGCTGCATGTTTTGTCGTTGTAGTTTTAGATAACAAAATATGCAGCTGTTCCATAATCTGTTGTAGTTTTAGATTGCAAAACATGCAGCTGTTCCATAATCTGTTGTAGTTTTAGATGACAAAACATGCAGCTGTTCTATAATCTGTTGTAGTTTTAGGTGACACAACATGCAGCTATTCCATGATATGTTGTAGTTTTAGATTGCAAAACATGCAGCTGTTCCATAATCTGTTGTAGTTTTAGATAGATTATAGAACAGCTGCATATTTTGTCATCTAAAACTACAACAGATTATGGAACAGCTGCATGTTTTGCAATCTAAAACTACAACAGATTATGGAACAGCTGCATATTTTGTCATCTAAAACTACAACAGATTATGGAAACAGCTGCATATTTTGTCATCTAAAACTACAACAGATTATGGAACAGCTGCGTGTTTTGCAATCTAAAACTACAACAGATTATGGAACAGCTGCGTGTTTTGCAATCTAAAACTACAACAGATTATGGAACAGCTGCATGTTTTGTCATCTAAAACTACAACACATTATGGAACAGCTGCATGTTTTGTCATCTAAAACTACAACAGATTATGGAACAGCTGCGTGTTTTGTCATCTAAAACTACAACACATTATGGAACAGCTGCATGTTTTGCCATCTACCATGTGGTACAACTAAACTGATACTCATAAATCTGATGTGGGCATTCAGGATGTAACTCAGTTGCACGAGTTGTGATGGTAGGTCACATTTTAACTGATTAAATTAATGTGCACATGTGATTTAACTGTTACACATTACAAACAAGATCAAAAACATTGAACGTGCATCTAGAAACAAGTTATCGGCAGTCTTAAGACATCATACATATTTATATGTAAATTATGGTTTAAAGTACTTATAATCCAAATGGCTAAATGATGGTATGCAGCTTACTTTTCGCCTCAGTCTTTACTACTAAATGTTAATCTTCCTCCGCCTAAGAGAAAAAGAGTTATAGGTAATCTTAATATAGCATACAAGTTTAAATATCAATTATGGTCTCAAGTACTTCGAATCCAAATAACCTTAACCGTTATACTAAGTGTTAATCTTCCTACACGTACGAGGCCTGGCATGGCCAGGTGGTTAGGGTGTTCGACTGTGGGTCGCGAGTTCGAATCCCCGTCACACCAAACATGCTCGCCCTTTCAGCCGTGGGGGCCGTTATAATGTGACGGTCAATCCCACTATTCGGTGGTAAAAGTGTAGCCCAAGTGTTGGCGGTGGGTGGTGATGACTAGCTGCCTTCTCTCTAGTCATACACTGCTAAATTACGGACGGCTAGCGCAGCTAGCTCTCCTGTAGCTTCGCGCGAAATCCATAACAAAACAAACAAACAATCCTACATGTACGAGTCGGAATACTGATACTTATTCTTTCCACAACATAATCAGGTATTTCTATCTTTTAACTAGCTAAAAAGATTAGACTCATGCAAACACAAACACACAAAAGGAAATATGCAATTGCTGATGAAATAAAATTCAATAAACTTTGGCAAATACTCACGGATAGCCCATTGTGTAGCTCCGTGCTTTACAAATAAACAAAGCAAACAAACGAATATACTGGATTTAAAACAATATAACTTATAAAAATGGAACACGGACTTGTAGCTATGACGACTTTTAAAATAAATCAGGAAAAATAATTTATCTAAGGTTGTTGACTGACTAAGGTATACAAATAAGAGAAACTTTGACACAAAAACAAGACACGTCTCTATAGGAAAATTACAGCAACAACATCAATGGGATTGGGCGTGCCCTAGTATTTAGCATGACGTATTATAAATCCAGTGGTTCATGATTCATTTTCTGCGTCATAACCCTGCAAAATTAACGCTAAGCTATTGGGGGGGGGGGGGCTATATAGAAAATGAGTACAATAAACTATTAATTGAAAAATGAAAAAAGCCTTTTTAACACAAATAAATATATATAATACAAATTAGTTGTAGATTATAGCTAACGCACGGATAACTACGTGCTTCAATCACGTTCGTTATTTGATGTTATTGTTTTAACTCTGTTAAATATTTATATACCAACACTGAGTTTTACATGTTATGGTCAAAGTTAATTCTTTATTTGAGTATGAGGGCGAGGGTGTTGGTCAAGTCGGGTCCGTTGTATGTCGTGTCTGTCTGTTCGTTACGTCGG